>NC_091573.1:4850143-4860143 GCF_042767895.1 Penaeus vannamei | reverse complement strand
ACTGAGAGAGAGGGAGAGGGAGAGGTGGAGAAGGAGAGGGGAGGGGAGAGGGGAGAGGGGGAGAGGGAGGGAGGAGGGAGGGGGAGAGGGAGGAGGGGGAGGGAGGGAGGGAGGGAGGAAGGGGAGGAGGAGGGAGGGAGAGGGAGGGAGAGGGAGGGAGAGGGAGAGGGAGGGAGAGAGAGAGGAGAGAGAGAGAGAGAGAGAGAGAGAGAGAGAGAGAGAGAGAGAGAGAGAGAATGAAAAGAGAGAAAAAAAGGGAGAGAGGGAGAGAAAAAGAGAGAGAAGAGAGGGAAAGAGAGAGAGAGAAGAAATAGATATATAGATAGAGAGAGAGAGAGAGAGAGAGAGAGAGAGAGAGAGAGAGAGAGAGAGAGAGAGAGAGAGAGAGAGAGAGAGAGAGAGAGAGAGTGAGTGAGTTAGTGAGTGCGATGGTCATGAACACAGGGTTTATGTGCAGACCATGCGGAGGTGATGAACCAGAAGGCCAGGGGGAGACAAGGAGTGCATGGCAGATGAGAGGGAAGACCAGGGGGGTGACCTTGTCGGAAGGAGGATGGAGGGGTATGGATGGGAGATGGGGTAAGGGGTATATATGGGGGGAAGGGAGAGGCCGAGGACAAATAGCGTGTTCTGACTGTTTGTGTATTTCACTCTAGCACTTTTTCCGTCAATTTTTTGACAATTTTCTGTTTTTTTTTCCACATTTTTTAGCGAATTGTCGATTTTCCGGTCAGACGATAATGATCGTTTCCGTCTGAAAACCTTTCCGTCAACCTTTTCAGCCAAGCAGAGTCAGATCAAGAGCAATATTCGAGAATGTATGTATTTAAGTTAAATAAAAGTAAAAAAAAAATGACGGAAAAAGTGCTAGTGTGACAGCGCCTTTATACGGCCGGTTTGTTAAAATTGTGCCAGGCCCGACCCAATGAATATTCGTAAATACAGACATGTATGTACACAGAAATTAATGCATATCTGTTTATATATGTGATAGATGTACATTTATCAATCTATTTGCCCGGTTTGCTATCTCTTTACGTGTTCTGTTTGTACGCACACGCTAATACGTACATAGGCACAGGCACACACATAGAGACACATGGGTGGATGGACACACACACGCACACACACAGACGACACACACATACAAACACACACAAACAAACAAACACACACACAAACAAACACACACACACAAACAAATACACACACACACACACAGACACATACACACACACAAACAAAAACACACACAAACACACACACAAACAAAAAACACACACAAACACACACAAACAAGCACACACACACAAACAAATACACACACACACACAAACACCCCTACACACACACACACACACACAAATACACACAAACACACAAATACACACAACCCCCCCCACACACACACAAACACACACACACACGCACACACAATCATTATCATGCTACAAAACTTATTCCTAATTTCCCCAGAGAGCGCGACGAAAAGGAAAGGACAGGAAGACAAAGAAGGCCAAGATGGGCGTTCTGTTTACGTTCGTCCTCGGCGTCCTCGTGGCTACAGCTGCGGCAGGTGAGTGGAGTAGAAGTTCATGGGAAGGGCGAGGTCAGTAGCAGCTCGAGGAGGTGTCATGGCCTCCTCGTGTCAGCTGCGGCAGGTGAGTGGAGTAGAAGTTCATGGGAAGGGTGAGATCAGTCAGTAGCATCACGAGGAGGTGTCACGGCCTCCTCGTGTCAGCTGCGGCAGGTGAGTGGAGCAGAAATTCATGGGAGAGGCTAGGTCAGTAGCAGCCCGAGGAGGTGTCATGGCGTCTGATTCTATTTTTGGGAGAAAAACAAACGAACACGTGGGTTTGTTTTGATGACGTCAGCAAAGTTGCGGATGCTCTGTGAATAGGGTCGATCATTTTGGTCTTTTCGGGTTTCAAAAAGGATGGAAAATAATGATTTTAATTGTTATATTTTCATTGAACAATCGTCAAAATAGATGCCATGACATCTCGAGTTGCTACTGATCTTGCCTTTCCCATAAGTTCATATCTGGTATCCTGTACGTAAATGATGCATGTTGTAGGAGATGGCATATAAGAAAAAAAAAAAAAAAAAAAAATATATATATATATATATATATTATATATATTATGTATATATATATTATATATGTATATATATATATATATATATATATATATATATATATATATATATTTTCTCTCTCTCTCTCTCTCTCTCTCTCTCTCTCTCTCTCTCTCTCTCTCTCTCTCTCTCTCTCTCTCTCTCTCTTCTTTCTTTCTTTCTTTCTTTCTTTCTTTTCATTTACCAACATAATTTTGGGCAACTACCACTGCCATCTTAAGTCAATTATACAATCAAGTAATGCATTTAAAACAGATAAACGTCATTTTATTCGTCGTGATCACATCAATAAAATCTTTAAAAGGATGGATACAGTCATTCATAATGTCTGATATAATATGTAGAAAAGGAAAGAATACTTTTTTTTTATTCTAACCAATAGTAATCCTGGTCCTGTTCTTTGACAAATGGAAAGAAACGCTTTAGGGATGAATAGAATAGTTACTCCTTAAAATACTGTAGTTTTCTCTAACGAAAGGTCACGTGGAACCATTTCATATCTCATACCTTATTTTCTCCCCCCATCCTCTCAACTAAGCTACACGGAAGCTATTATTATTATTATTAGTATTGATAGTGATAATAATAATGATAATGATAGTAATAATGATAATGATAATGATATAATGATTATAATAATATAATGATAATGATAAAAATAATACTTATAATTATGATTATTATTATTGTCATTATTATTGTTATTATCATTATTATTATCAATATTATTATTATTATCATTATTATTGTTACTATTATTATTATTATTATTATTATTATTATTATTATTATTATTATTATTATTATTATTATTATTATTATTATTATTATTATTATTATTATTACTATTATTATTATTATGAGTGACGAGGTATTACTGATTTTGATTTCGCTTCGCTTGAGATCAATATAAGATTTTTTTTTTCGTAGACGCAAAATTAAAAGAAGCACATGTATATGTAAGCACTCAGTTTAGTAAATAGATAGTGCTTTAGTAACCAGTGTTGCCAGTGATATTTCTACAAAACGGCTCATCATTTTCCCGCCAAAAGGGACTTGGAAAAAATCGTTACATTTAGAATAAACTTTCAAAAATTTCCCGCTAGATCATAACAAGGAGAGAGAGAGAGAGAGAGGGAGGGAGGGAGGGAGGGAGGGAGAGAGAGAGAGAGAGAGAGAGAGAGAGAGAGAGAGAGAGAGAGAGAGAGAGAGAGAGAGGGAGGGAGGAGAGGAGGGAGGGAGGGAGGGAGGGAGGGAGGGAGGGAGGGGGAGAGAGAGAGAGAGAGAGAGAGAGAGAGAGAGAGAGGAGAGAGAGAGAGAGAGAGAGAGAGAGGGAGGGAGGGAGGGAGGGAGGGAGAGAGAGAGAGAGAGAGAGAGGAGAGGGGGAGAGAGGGATGGAGAGGAGAGGGAGGGGAGAGAGAGGGAGTGAGAGAGAGGAGAGAGAGAGGGAGTGAGAGAGAGGGAGGAGAGAGGGAGGGAGGGAGAGAAGGGAGGGAGGGAGGGAGGGAGAGAGGGAGGGAGGGAGAGAGGGAGGGAGGGAAGGAGAGAGGGAGACATAGAGGGAGGAGAGAGGGAGAGAAGGAGAGAGGGAGAGAAGGAGAGAGGAGAGAGAGAGAGGGAGAGGGAGAGAGGAGAGAGGAGAGAGGGAGGAGAGAAGGAGAGAGGGAGGAGAGAAGGAGAGAGGGAGGAGAGAAGGAGAGAGGGAGGAGAGGAGAGAAGGAGAGAGGGAGGAGAGAAGGAGAGAGGGAGGAGAGAAGGAGAGAAAGAGGAGAGAAGGAGAGAAGGAGAGAGGGAGAGAAGGAGAGAGAGGGAAGAGAAAGGAGAGAGGGAGAGAAGAGAGGAGAGGGAGAGAGGGAGAGAGGGAGAGAAGGAGAGAGGGAGAGAAGGAGAGAAGGAGAGAAGGAGAGAGGGAGAGGAGAGAGAGGGAGAGAGGAGAGGGAGGAAGGGAGAAGGAGAGGGGGAGAGAAGGAGAGGGGGAGAGAAGGAGAGAGGGAGAGAAGGAGAGAAGGAGAGAGGGAGAGAAGGAGAGAGAGGGAGAGAGAAGGAGAGAGGGAGAGGGAGGGAGAGAGAGAGAGGGAGGAGAGAAGGAGGGAGAGAGAGAGAGAGAGGGAATGAGAGAGGGAGAGAAGGAGAGAGGGAGAGAAGGAGAGAGAGGGAGAGAAGGAGAGAGGGAGAGAGAGAGAGAGGGAGAGAAGGAGAGAGGGAGAGAGAGAGAGAGAGGGAGAGAAAGAGAGGAGGGAGAGAAGAGAGGGAGGGAGAGAGAGAGAGGGAGGGAGAGAAGAGGGAGAGAGAGAGAGAGAGGAGGGAGAGAGAGAGAGAGAGAGAGGGAGAGAGAGGAGGGAGGGAGAGAGAGAGAGGTGGGGAGAGAGAGAGAAGGAGAGAGAGAGAGGGAGGGAGAGAGAGAGAGGGAGGGAGAGAGAGAGAGAGGAGAGAGAGAGAGAGGGAGGGAGAGAGAGAGAGGGAGGGAGAGAGAGAGAGAGAGAGAGAGAGAGAGAGAGAGAGAGAGAGAGAGAGAGAGAGAGAGAGAGAGAGGGAGAGAAAGGGAGAGAGAGAGAAAAAAGGAGACATTGGGAGAGAGAGAGAGAGAGAGAGAGAGAGAGAGAGAGAGAGAGAGAGAGAGAGAGAGAGAGAGAGAGAGAGAGAGAGAACGAGGTAAGGAAAGACTAGCTCCGTGTGTGTGTGTGAGTGTGTGTGTGTGTATGTGTGTGCGCGCGCGCGTGCGCGTGTGTGTCTGTGTGTATGTGCGCGCTATTTCAATTACGGGACGAGGGGGAAAATATTAATTTATAGGCCATTACTTTTGCCAAAGTAATGAAATTGCTAGAAAAGGAAGCCTGTAAAATGTTAATTAACTTTAGAATAGAATGGAAGTCAATTAAACAAAGCGACAGAGTTTGCGAAAAGTAAATGTAAAGAAAATCTAAACTTGCACTAAAAGCAAGACTGGAAATGAAAAGAAAAAAAGAAGAAAAGAAGAAAAAAAGAAAAAGAAAATACAGTTAGGATTTTACGTTCAGAGAAATACATCTATTTTGCTAAACCGGAACATTTAAATGAAGTCATTTTAGCAGAAGAAATGTTTTAAAAAATGCATAGGAAATGCAGACGCTAAGGGGCAAGAAAGAGCAAGAAAATATATTACGTGAAAACATGTTATGATCAGGTTTTACGAAAGGAGGAATAAACGTAATATTATTGTTGTCACTTGAAGGAAATAATTGGAAATAAAAATCAAAAAGTAATTTTTCAGGAGAAAATATGAATCAAAAAGTGATTCTTGCAGGTGAGAAATTGAACTTTAAAAAAAAATAATTGCACCTGATTTTTTTTTAAAACTCGAAAGACCCCGAAATAGAATCCATAATCCTTTTAAATCGAGAGAACAAACTTTCGCAACCGATCACTCAAAGTTTTATTTCGACCAATCAACAAATATTAAAAATTAGTATTTGCGTCTCCATTCTATAGATGTTGAACGAAGGATGTGAAAATTGGCAATGTTTATGGATGTGAATTTGGTTGAATTTGGTTGAAAGAAATAAGCAGTATGACAAGACACGATTGAAGTGTTGAAACTAATGAACGAAAGGAAAAGATACGGTTCATTTGTTGAAAGACGTAAACAAAAAGAAAAGATAGTTAAATTTGCTGAAAATAAAATGAAAAAGAAAAGAAAAGAAAGAAATAGTAAAGACAGAGGCGCGTAGACAATGTAAAATAGCAAAAAATAATGAAATAATATAACAAAATGGAATATTATCAACGTTAAAAAGATGCTTGGCGTTCGAATAGGCGAACAAACCAACATCAATTCCATAATACGCTTAAACGATAAAATCAGAAAACATTTGAAATATAAAGAAAATTTCTCAACACAGCGCGACCAGGTCACCAAAATTTCGGATCCCGGATGTAAAGAGGAATAGATGTCTTTTTTCAAGAGGAATAAACGTCTTTTATTAAAATTTATTAAACGTTTATTGGAAAAGAGAAATAAATGTCTTGTTAATAGAGGAATAGACGTCTTTTTTCAAGAGGAATAAACGTCTTTTTTCAAGAGGATTAAACGTCTTTTTAAAAGAGGAATAAATGTCTTTTTTCAAGAGGAATAAACGTTTTTTTTAAAGAGGAATAAACGTCTTGTTTAAAGAGGAATAAACGTCTTCTTTCAAGAGGAATAAACGTCTTCTTTCAAGAGGAATAAACGTCTTATTTCAAGAGGAATAAACGTCTTCTTTCAAGAGGAATAAACGTCTTGTTTAAAGAGGAATAAACGTCTTCTTTCAAGAGGAATAAACGTCTTCTTTCAAGAGGAATAAACGTCTTCTTTCAAGAGGAATAAACGTCTTATTTCAAGAGGAATAAACGTCTTCTTTTAAGAGCAATAAACGCTTTTTTAAAGAGGAATAAACGTTTTTTTTTTTTTTTTAAGAGGATTAAACGTCTATGCAAAAGAGGAATAAGCGTCTTTTTTGAAGAGGAATAAACGCTTTTTAAAGAGGATTAAACGCTTTTTTTTAAAGATGATTATTTTTTTAAAGAGGAATCGACGTCTTTTTCAAGAGGACTTAACGTCTTTTTTTTTTTAAAGAGGATTAAACTTTTTTTTTTAAGAGGAATAAATGTCTTGTTAATAGAGGAATAGACATATTTTTCTCAAGAAATGTCTTTTTTTTTTTTAAGAGGAATAAACGTATTTTCTGAAGAAGAATAAACGTCTTTTTAAAAGAGAAATAAACGTTTTTTTTTTAAAAAGGAAGAAACGTTTTTTAAAGAGTAATAAACGTCTTTTCAAAGAGGAAGAAACCTAATTTATTAAAGAGGAAGAAACATCTTTTATTAAAGAGGAAAAACGTGTTAGTCTTTGGAAACAGGTAGAGGCGTGGGTAGCGGTATGGAGAGGGGGGGGAGAGGGGGGAGGGGGAGTTTGCCTGCGAAATCGTATGATTATTTTAGTGATTCTTATAAAAAAAACATAAATGGGAATATAATCCGCATTATGTCAACAACGATAGTGATAGCATAATGTTTATTATAACAAAAACAACAATAGCAACATAACTAACAATACCACCACCAGTAATAATAATGATGATGTTGATGGTGATGGTGATGGTGATGCTGCTGCTGCTGCTGCTGCTGATGATGATGATGATAATGATGATAACAGTAATTATAATGGGGATAAAGATAATAATAGTAGTAATAATAATAGCAGTAATGATAGAAACAATACTAATACTAATAATAATGGCCATAACAACAACAACAACAATAATAATAATAATGATGATAATTATGATGATCCGCCAAGGCAATAAAGTCACATGCAATGAAAATATTTTCACTTGAATTACATAAAAGTAAAAAAAATGAACGCCAAAAAGTTGTCCGTATCTCGCAATGCTAATGAATCGGTAAAAACAAAATCCTGGATCCGAATCTGGTAAAAAAGTCCTAAAAATATGTTTCATAACTTTTTGAGTTATCCTGCTAACGAACAAACACACTAACCAGTGCTACCAAATCCACAACCTCCTTGGCAGATGCAGTGATGATAATGATAACAATATTACTGATACTAATAACAATAATAACAATAGTAATAACCAAGGTAGCATCACCTCAACCTTTGACCTCAGCTCTCACCTCAACTAATTTTGCACTGTCATTTCTTCTCCATTTTGCGCAGTCATTTCTTCTCCACTTTTCATTTTCCTTCTCTTCTCGTCCTTCTTCTGTCCAAAATCCTAAAGTATGAGAAAGGATAAAAGGATGGTTCTGTGTCAGTCCTGAACGGTTTTCTAATCCTCTGCTAATCCTTTTTTTAACCCTTTTCACGACCATACTAATCTCCAGCGCTCTCTACGGCCTTTATATAACATATTTTGTCCTTATTGTTCTTTCATTTTTTAACCTTTTCGTCACAATACTTTGTCGTAAAGCTGTATGACCTTTCCTGACCTGAGCTTCGTGACCCAAAACTCGCCTTGTTGTTATATTTTGTATACGTTGGTAAGAGCCGTAGATGTTGACGCGGCAGAATTTTTTCAATAAATAGATAAATAAATAATGATAATTCGTAATGATAATAATAATGATAATAGTATTAATAATAGTAGTAGTAGTAGTAATAGTAGTAGTAATAGTAATAGTTATAGTAGTAGTAATAGTTATAGTAATAGTAATAGTAATAGTAACAGTAATAGTAATAATTATAATGATAATGATAAGATAATGATAACAACAACACATCCGTAATAGTAATAGTAATAATAATAATGATAATAACAGCAACACACCAGTAATAGTAATAATGATAATGGTAATAACAGCAACACATCAGTAATAGTAATAATGATAATGATAACAATAACAGCACCAACCCCCCCTCCCCTCCATCTCGCCAGCAACCCCAGCAGACGACGGCCGCCCCTGGGAAGCGCACCTGAAGCGGCTGACCCCGAGCTCCTCCAGCCAAGTCCAGGCAGACGCTGTCATGGGCCTCATCAGACGGCTGCTTCCTGACCGCGCTGGGGACTTCATGGTGACCGTCGACCCCTCGATAGGCCCCCAGGATAAGGATACGTTCATGGTAGGTGTCGCGTGCGTCGCTGTGTGCGTTTGGCGTGTGCGTCGCTGTGTGCGTTTGGCGTGTGCGTCGCTGTGTGCGTTTGGCGTGTGCGTCGCTGTGTGCGTTTGGCGTGTGCGTCGCTGTGTGCGTTTGGCGTGTGCGTCGCTGTGTGCGTTTGGCGTGTGCGTCGCTGTGTGCGTTTGGCGTGTGCGTCGCTGTGTGCGTTTGGCGTGTGCGTCGCTGTGTGCGTTCGGTGCTCGTCGGAATGGGGATTAGGCCTTCGTCAGGAATCTGCGGTCGAGGTGGGTCGTTCTCGGCTGGAATCTGGAATCGGAATCGGAAGGAATTCTCTCGGAAGAGGCAAAAAATAATCCGATATTGTTAGATTATTTGGGATTTTTGGGTTTTTCTTTTCTTTCTGGAAAAAAAAAATTGGACTGAAATTTTGGATCAATTTTTATTCCTGAACTTTCTTAAGTCATTATTAGGATTTCACTATTAATTCCGGAATTTTTCGTTTTTTTTTCTCTGAAATTTGGACGCGAATCCTTGTCAAAAAATATTCTCTCTCTTACAAACCAGACTTTCCTTTAAAAGCAGATGGAAGCAAGAAAGAAATATAGCAAGAAATGCTAATTGATTAATCATAATCAAAATATATGAAAACAAATTTGAAAAAATTGATCCCATAACTTAAGAGATTTTGTCCATCTGTTAATTATCTACAGATTTATCCATCTGTTAGCTATTTACACAACGTTGACACATACTAACAGACACGAATATCTAGATTAAAAAAATGAAAAATGGACAGCTTTGCCCGATAAAACATTGATAAAAAAAGAACCTAAATTAACGCGCCCGAACAGGGACTTGAACCCTGGACCCTTAGGTTAAAAGCCTAATGCTCTACCGACTGAGCTATCCGGGCTCCACTTTTTAATGTGTTTCGTGTACTAATTTATTACTAATTTTATTTTTGGCATTATTTATTTGGGGTTTATTGTATGCATGGTTATGATGCGTTATCTGAATCACATTATAGCAAGAGATATGGGAAAGTAAAATGAAATATGGTGAGGATAAACCACAATAATGATGATAATGCTGATGATAATAAATTAATATTAATCCATATTCGTTTTCTATAATTTTCATAGTAATTGTTTATTTATTATTAATCATTATAACGTGTTTTTATATGTTATTGATTGTTATAACTATTACTAATTATTGTAACTTAACGTTCATTTTTTCTTAATCTATGGTTGTATATGCTTATATGTA
>NC_091573.1:4822643-4832643 GCF_042767895.1 Penaeus vannamei | reverse complement strand
GTTGAGAGAAAGGGAGAGTCAGTAGGGAGTTTGAGAGGGATGATGAGTGGAGGAAAATGTAACACAGTGTAGCACCGGATTGAGGAGGTAAGGCTAAGTGAGTGAGAGAGGGGATAGGGAGGAGGGGTGGGAAGATTATGCAGGGGGTTGAGAGGTGATAGGGGTGTTCTAGAGAAGAGGTGAGAGGAGGGAAAAGGGTGAGGGTGGAGGGGAAGGAGAAGATGATGAGTGAGAGGGAGAATACTGAGAAGAGTAGAGAATTGCAGGAAGGAAGATTGAAAGAGAGGGGAGAGGGTGAGGGAATAGAATTAAGGAGGAAGGTGGATTACAAGGTAGGAAGAAAGAGGGATCAATAGAGTGGGGGTGAAGGAAAAGGAGTAGAGTTGCAGATGGATGAAAGGAAGGGATAGGAGTGAAATAAGGAATTGGAGAGTAGGTGGATGAGAAAGAGATCAGGTGAAGAGAATTGAAGAGAAAAAAGAAGGAAAAATGAGTCAAAAAGAGAGAGAAAGGGAGACACAATATCAAAGAGAAGAGAGAGAGAAAAAAGAGAAAAGAGAACGAGAAAGAGAGTAAAAAAGAGAGAAGGGAACGAGAAAGAGAAAAAAAAAGAGAAAGAGAAAGTAAAGAATAAAAATAAATATACAAAAAAAGGAAAATGACCCACATTGCATAAACACACACGAAGCACAAGGGATTACAGGATTTTCTTCTCAAATACTGAAACTGAAAGAAGTGAATCATTTGAGAATCCCTGTTATTTACTTTCCTCTTTGATAACAAAAAGGAACGAAAAATATAAACAACATACATAAGTAATTTTAGCACACTGTTGCTTTAAATTGCACGCGTATCCCCTTGAAATATTTTTTTAAAAGTACGTTTTCTTTCATTACTTCATTTTTACATTATGTTGAATTTTTTTTTGTAAATAATAGACGTTAAGACAAAAGGCTAAGGAGGGAGAGGGAGATAAAGAGGGAGAAGGAGGAGAAGAAGGAGAAGAAGGAGAAGAAGGAGAAGAAGGAGAAGGAGAAGAAGGAGAAGAAGAAGAAGAAGAAGAAGGAGAAGGAGAAGAAGGAGAAGGAGAAGAAGGGGAAGAAGGGAAAGAATGAGAATGAGAAGAATGAGAAGATTGAGAAGAATGAGAATGAGAAGAATGAGAAGAATGAGAAGAATGAGAAGAATGAGAAGGAAACGAAGGAAAAGAAGAAGGAGATGGAGATGGAGATGGAGATGGAGATGGAGATGGAGATGGAGATGGAGATGGAGATGGAGATGGAGATGGAGATGGAGATGGAGATGGAGATGGAGATGGAGATGGAGATGGAGATGGAGATGGAGAGAGATAGAGATAGAGATAGAGATAGAGATAGAGATAGAGATAGAGAGAGAGAGAGAGAGAGAGAGAGAGAGAGAGAGAGAGAGAGAGAGAGAGAGAGAGAGAGAGAGAGAGAGAGAGAGAGAGAGAGAGAGGGGGGGGGAGAAAGAGAAAAAGAAAGAGAGCGAGAGTTAGAAAGTTAATAAAAGACAACAAGAAAGACAAAGGAACAGTGAAAGAAATAAAAAAAAATCCTTTTCAAACATCAATACTAAATGCTTTAAAAAAACGAGTAAAATATATTCCCACTTGTGCGTTTACTGCGTGTGGAAAATGATGAAATGAATATCAAAATTAACGCCCAAGATTTGTACAAGAAAGTGACATTTAAGACCAAGTGGAAATGGTATATTTAGCTTTGTGAATAAAATTTTACTCTTCGCTGAAGCTTTGTACAAGAAAATATAATTAACCAACGATTTGGAATAGGATTTACACCTACGTGGATAAAATATATATATGTTTACCTTCCCACAGTTTGAAAAAGCCAGAAGCTGATCGTGGTTATAATTATTATCATGATTAAATACTTCTTTCCCTCGTATATGAATGGTGGGAGAGGAAATTGCATTCCTCGCTCATGATGGATAATCTTGTTTTGATTTATTGTTTTCCCGGAAATCCGATTAAGGATATTAAGGCGATGCTCATAGCAGGCCATATTCTGTGATTATGGAAGGGATGGTAAATGTAAATTGATAATAAGGATGATGGTGATGGTAATAGTAATGATAATTATGTTTGTGATGATGCTCATACTAACGATAATGATGATGATAGTAGTGACAATGTTGATTTTAATGATAATGTTAAATATGATGAAAATGATGACGATAAAGATGATAATAATAATGATAATTTTGATAATGGAAATGATAATGGAAATGATAATGATGCTGCTGATGGCATTAGAAATAATAAAATAATGATAACATTAATCATACAGCAGTAGCAAAAGTAATAACAACAAAGATAATTATATTTATCCTCATCCTCCCTCAACCTGATCCTCCCGCCGGCGCCATCTTGCTTTTCGAGAAGGAAGTTCGGAAAACTTATTTCCTCTTATTCCGTTGTTACGATTCGACTTTATTATCTCGTTCTTTGTCTGCTGCGTCTACTTCGTCTCCATAATCAGTGGCGGGAATCCGGACTCTGCTGTCATAGGTGGAAAAGCTCGGTTTGGCATAATGTCAAAGAGTGTCGTTTGGCGCGTGGCTGACCGGGAGACAAATGAACATCGGGTTTTGGCGGGGCAGGAGCGGGGCTTCTGTTGCGTTGGGTTATGCATTTGTTTATTTATTTATTTATTTATTAGGGTTGGAATGTGTTATTATTACTTTTTATTGTCTATTTTATTTATTTTTCAAATTGTGGAACCATCATCGTCATCGTCATCTTTCACCGCCATCACATGAATTATACCGACAGCGAAAACATTAAAAAAGACAAACAGACAATCAAGCAAACAAAAACAAACAAACAAAAAAGAAAGTATTAATGTCAACTTCATTTTTTGACAGATTGTACCCTGAGGCGAACATAACACGGATGTCAAGATGGGTCAATTTCCCGGACCAGTATTCAAGGTGAGTTTGGGGGTGAGTGAATGAATGATGATTTACTCATCCATCTACCTGTTTATTCATCAATCTATTTATTCACCCATCTATATATCTATATATTCATCTATATATCTGTTTATTCATCTATTTTATCTATCTATCCATCTCTCTAATACTTCATCTATGTATCTATTTAGTATTTTGTTTTTCTTATTTATATTTATTCAGTTCCCTCTTCCTGTTTATCCATCTATCTATTTATTCATCCATCTATATATCTATCTATATATCCATCTATCTATCCGTCTATCTTCCTGTTTATTCATCTATCTATCTATCTATTCATCCATCTATCTGTTTATTCATCTATTTATCTATCTATTCATCCATCTATCTGTTTATTTATCTATCTATCTATTTACTCATCCATCTACCTGTTTTTTCATCTATCTATTTATTTACTCATCCCATCTATATATCTATTTATCCATCTATCTATATGTTTATTCATCTTTATCTATCTGTTTATTCATCTATTTATCTATCTATCCATCTCTCTAATACTTCATCTATATATCTATTTAGTATTTTGTTTTTCTTATTTATATTTATTCAGTTCCCTCTTCCTGTTTATCCATCTATCTATTTATTCATCCATCTATATATCTATCTATATATCCATCTATGTATTCATCTATCTTCCTGTTTACTCATCTATCTATCTATCTATTCATCCATCTATCTGTTTATTCATCTATTTATCTATCTATTCATCCATCTATCTGTTTATTCATCTATTTATCTATCTATTCATCCATCTATCTGTTTATTTATCTATCTATCTATTTACTCATCCATCTACCTGTTTATTCATCTATCTATTTATTTACTCATCCCATCTATATATCTATTTATCCATCTATCTATCTGTTTATTCATCCCTATCTATCTGGTTATTAATCTCTATCTATCTGTTTATTCATCTATCCATCTCTCTAATACTTCATCTATATATCTATTTTGTATTTTTTTTTTCTTATTTATATTTAATTAGTTCCCTCTTTCTGTTTATCCATCTATCTATCTATTCATCCATCTATCTGTTTATTTATCTGTCTATCTATTTACTCATCCATCTACCTGTTTATTCATCTATCTATCTATCTATTTATCTATCTATCCATCTCCCTAATACTTCATCTCTAAATCTATTTTGTATTTTTTTTCTTATTTATATTTATTCAGTTCCATCTTCCTGTTTATCCATCTATCTATTTATCCATCCATTTATGTATCTATATATCCATCTATCTATTCATCTATCTTCCTGTTTATTCATCTATCTATCTATTTACTCATCTATCTATCTGTTTGTTCATCTATTTATTTATCTATTCATCCATCTATCTGTTCATTCATTTATTTATCTATCTATTCATCCATCTATCTGTTTATTTATATATCTATCTGTTTACTCATCCATCTACCTGTTTATTCATCTATCTATCTATCTATTTATCTATTTATCTATCTATCCATCTCCCTAATACTTCATCTCTATATCTATTTTGTAATTTCTTTCTTACTTATATTTATTCAGTTCCCTCTTCCTGTTTATCCATCTATCTATTTATTCATCCATTTATCTATCTATCCATCTCTCTAATACTTCATCTACATATCTATTTTGTATTTTTTTTTCTTATTTATATTTATTCAGTTCCCTCTTCCTGTTTATCCATCTATCTATTTATTCATCCATTTATCTATCTACCCATCTCCCTAATACTTCATCTCTATATCTATTTTGTATTTTTTTTCTTATTTATATTTATTCAGTTCCCTCTTCCTGTTTATCCATCTATCTATTTATTCATCCATTTATCTATCTATCCATCTCTCTAATACTTCATCTCTATATCTATTTTGTATTTTTTTTCTTATTTATATTTATTCAGTTCCCTCTTCCTGTTTATCCATCTATCTATTTATTCATCCATTTATCTATCTATCCATCTCCCTAATACTTCATCTCCATTTATCTATATTTGTATATTCTTTTTCTTATTTATATTTATTCAGTTCCCTCTTCCTGTTTATCCATCTATCTATTTATTCATCCATTTATCTATCTATCCATCTCCCTAATACTTCATATATATATCTATTTTGTATTTTTTTTCTTATTTATATTTATTCAGTTCCCTCTTCCTGTTTATCCATCTATCTATTTATTCATCCATTTATCTATCTATCCATCTCCCTAATACTTCATCTCCTTATCTATTTTGTATTCTTTTTCTTATTTATATTTATTCAGTTCCCTCTTCCTGTTTATCCATCTATCTATTTATTCATCCATTTATCTATCTATCCATCTCCCTAATACTTCATCTCCTTATCTATTTTGTATTCTTTTTCTTATTTATATTTATTCAGTTCCCTCTTCCTGTTTATCCATCTATCTATTTATTCATCCATTTATCTATCTATCCATCTCCCTAATACTTCATATATATATCTATTTTGTAATTTTTTTCTTATATTTATTCAGTTCCCTCTTCCTGTTTATCCATCTATCTATTTATTCATCCATTTATCTATCTATCCATCTCTCTAATACTTCATCTACATATCTATTTTGTAATTTGTTTTCTTATATTTATTCAGTTCCTTTTCGTTTCAGAACCTATCTATTGGATCCAAATGACCCTCTTTTTCTGAAGATTGGGTCTGCGTTCATTCAGGAGGTAAGGGGGGGGGAGGGGGTGTCTTTGTTTATGTCTATGTCTGTCTTTGGAATGTGTCTGAGGTTCTGTTTTTTTTTGAGAATGTGTTTGGTTTTCTGTTTTTTTAATGTTTTTTAATTTTATTTATTTATTTTGCTTTTGTTTGTTTTATTTTTTTATGTCTTGTTTTGTTTTTTCTCAGTCTGATTTTTTGTTTTTTGTTTATAATTTTTCTGATCTTTATTTTATTTGTTTTTCTTTCTTTATGTCTTATTTTTATTCTCAGTCTTATTTTCTGTTCTTATGTTTTTTCACTTTTTTTTCTTATTTTATGTTTTTTCTTTTTTTTCTTTATGACTTGATTTTTTTCTCGTTATTTGTCATACCTTCTATATGTGTAATTATCTGTGTTTATGTCATTTTCTTTGTATCTTATTTTCTGTTTGTTTTTTTCCTTCTTTCTTTTTCTTATTTTCTTTTTTATACATTTTCTCTCGTTGTCTTTTCTGTTTTTTTTTTCTTTTTCGTTTTTTTGTTTATATGCTTTTTTCCTTTTTTCTTTTTTTGTTATTTTCGTGTTTATGTTCGTGTTTTTATTTCTCTCTCTCTTCGTCTTATTTTTCGGTCATGTCATGTCATGTCATATTTTGTTTTTATGTTTTTTTGTTATCCTTTTTTAAAATATATATTTTTTAGGTTGTTTAATAAAAATCACTACGATATTTTTTCTCTTTTTGTCTTATTTTTCCTCTGTATATCTTTTTATTCTTCTTTGTTTGTATTTCTTTCTGTTTTTATCTTATTTTCTGGTTTCATGCCTTTCTATTCTCCGTTTTCTATTCTCTTTTTATGTCTCTTCGTTTATTTTTTTCTCTCTTTTTTATTCTATTTTTCTCTCATTCTTTTTTATTCTATTTTTCTTTCATTCTCTTCGTTTATTTCTCTCTCTTTACATCTCTTTATCTCATCTTATATCTCTCTATACCTCCATGTATTTTCTCTCTTAATGTTTTTCTCTCTTTTTGTCTTTCTCTCCCTCATTTTTTCTCTCTCATCTTTCTCTTTCTTTCTATCATTTTTGCGTCTTTATCTTCGTCTTTTTCCCTTTCTCTTCTTTTCTCTCTCTCTCTTTCGCTCTAACGATGGAGAAAGATAATAGTGGTGATGTTTGTGTTGATTATGATGGTAAGAATGATAGATAAAGAGATAGATAGGTAGGGTGATAGATTCAGGTCGATAGATAGAGGCAGGGTGATATATAGAGGCAGATAGATAGATAGAGGAAGACTGATAGATAGAGGCAGGTTGGTAGATATAGGCAGGTAGATAGAGGCAGGTAGATAGATATAGGCAGGTAGTTATATGGATATAGGTTAATAAATCGGTAGATAGATGGATATAGGTCAATAGATCGATGTAAGTAGGTTGATAGATAGATAGAGGTCGATAGATAGGTTTAATTTAGTTGCCATTTCTCTATCTATTCTTAGCACTCTGGCTGTTTCCTCAGTTATCTGTACATCGATATATTCCATAATATATTCCTGGTGACATATTTTCCGGAATAATAAGCATTTCTGTCTATCTGAGGCAGCGAAGGGAGAAAGAAGGATCGATCTTATCTCTCTCTCCCTCTCTCCCTCATGGACAGTGAAGAAAGGGATGGAGAGGAGAAAATGCGATTTTTTTTTCTCTGTTTGTCTGTCTGTCTTTCTCCCTTCCTCCGTCTCTGTCTCTGTCTGTCTCTCACTCTCACTCCCCGCCTTCTCTCTCTCTCCCTCACTCTCCGCCTTCTCTCTCTCTCTCTCTCTCTCATCCCCGCCTTCTCTCTCTCTCATCCCCCCTTCTCTCTTTCTCTTTATTCCTCCCGTCTTCTCTCTCTCTCTCTCTCTCTCTCTCTCTCTCTCTCTCTCTCTCTCTCTCTTCCTCTCTCTCTCTCTCTCTCCCTTCCTCCCTCCCTCCCTCCCTAGGCCCCTCCCTCCCTCCCCCCCTCCCACCCTCCCTCCCTCCCCTCCCCCTCCCCCTCCCTCCTCCCTCCCTCCCTCCCTCCCTCCCTCCCCTCCTCCCTCTTCCTTCTTATATATAAGTACCGCATAGGATTAGGCTGCGGTTGGCGGCCTTCGCTTCCTGTTAATGTTGATAATGAGAGCAGGTGTTGCATAAGGTTAAATCATTGCAAGTTGTATAAGGTCGAGCGGGAGGTTAGGTTATGGAAGAGGTTACCAAAGTGAAAAGCATATGCACAGATACTCTTTTTTGGATACATAAATACATATATATATATATACATACATACATACATACATACATACATATATATATATATATATATATATATATATATATATATATATATATATGTATATATCTATGTATATATATATATATGTATATATATGCACACAAATATGTATATATATGTTTATGTATATGTATATGAATATATATATATATATATATATATATATATATATATATATATATATAGATAGATAGATAGATAGATAGATAGATATAGATATGTATATGTACACACACACATATATAAATACACACACACACACACACACACACACACATAGACACACACACACACACACACACACACACACACACACACACACACACACACACACACACACGCACACACACACATACACACACACACACACACACACACACACACACACACACACACACACACACTCACACACACACATATACACACACTGCATACAAATGCAGGGATTCATGCCTATATTTGCCCATTCGTTTACACTAACACCCTTTCTCTTTCTTTCCCTCATCTTTCCTCTTACGCATTCCAGATCACGAGCGAGTTCGGGACCGATCACATTTACAACTGCGACACCTTCAACGAAATGACTCCCGCCTCGAACGACCCGGCTTATTTGAAGAGCGTCGGTGCTGCCATCTATGGGGGGATGTCGCATGCGGATCCTGATGCCATCTGGTGAGTAGAATTGGAACTATGGGGGTTGCGATTGCCTTTTGGCGGTGTGTCGGCGGTTGGTAGATCCATTGTGGTAGAAAATGTGTCCAGAATAAATATAATTTAGAGATGGAAGGGGGAGGATATAGAAATCGTACTTATGGTGCTTCCACACGTATTTACAAACACACACACACATACACGTGCGCGCTCTATGAAGTGCAGTTCCAGAGTACTCGCCTAGCAGTCTTGCAGACTTTGCACAACAAACAGCTGTAACTTAACTAAAGGTGAAGCTACTACCACACATCCAATTATTATCATTATTGTCGTTGTTATTATCATTATTGTCGTTGTTATTATCATTATTGTCGTTGATATTATCATTATTATCACAGTTATTATTATTATTATTATTATTATTATTATTATTATTATTATTATTATTATTATTATTATTATTATTATTATTATTATTATTATTATTATCATTATTATCACTTATTATTATTATTATTATGAAATATAAGCAATATGATACAGAGGGTGATTCCTCGTGCAGTGAGAGAGGACCCACCTGCGCTGTGTACCTGCCAGGAAGAGAAATAGCACTTGACGAAAATTTAATGAGTTTAGGAAGGGGAAAAAATGTTATTAAAGAGTGTGAGTAAATGTTATTAAAGAGAGCAAGTAAATGTTATTAAAGAGAGTAAGATGAATGATGTTACAGATATGAAGAGGGATATGGTTTATATTATTCAAGAGAGTAAACGGTTTGTTTAGTCAACATTATCAAGGGGAATAGTAGGTGAAGTAGGTACCAGGTGTAGGAGGCTGCTTGGGGTGGGTTGGGGTGGGGGGGTGGGGGGCAAGGGGAGAGAAGGGTCGTAGTGGATGGGGGGGAGGGAGAAAATTGCAATTAAGGGAACAGAAAGTATTTTTGTCTGTATTTTTGAATCAATATATTTCAACCTACGTTTTACAGCCGCAGATCTATGTCCTTGGAGGTGAAGGACGCCCATAAGCCATAAGGCGTAAAATTGGATCTTATCATATGACTTAAGAGCCTTATCGACCTGGAAATGCTAATCTATTTTATCGAACCTTCACTTAACACCGATTACTAAGTAGGAAAAAAGAGAAAGCAGATAGAAAAAATCTAGACAAGAGTGGTAAATTAAAAGAAAGAAAGAAGGAAGGAAGGAAGGAAGGAAGGAAGGAAAGAAAGAAAGAAAGAAAGAAAGAAAGAAAGAAAGAAAGAAAGAAAGAAAGAAAGAAAGAAAGAAAGAAAGAAAGAAAGAAAGAAAGAAAGAAAGAAAGAAAGGAAGAAAGAAAGAGAGAAAAAAACATTTCTCTCTCTTAGACGCAAATT
>NC_091573.1:4785143-4792643 GCF_042767895.1 Penaeus vannamei | reverse complement strand
TTTATTATTTTTGTTCGTTATTATCCATTATGGGTTTAAGTAATAACAGTAACTATTTTATTTTATTATTTTTATTCATTATCCATTATGTCTTTTAGTAATAACAGTAAATATTTTATTTTATTATTTTTGTTCGTTATTATCCATTATGGGTTTAAGTAATAACAGTAACTATTTTATTTTATTATTTTTATTCATTATCCATTATGTCTTTTAGTAATAACAGTAAATATTTTATTTTATTATTTTTGTTCGTTATTATCCATTATGTCTTTTAGTAATAACAGTATTTTTTTTATTTTATTCTGTTAGTTCGTTATTATCCATTATGTCTTTTAGTAATAACAGTAACTATTTTATTTTACTATTTTTGTTCGTTATTATCCACTTTGAGTCTTTAAGTAATAACAGTAACTGTTTTATTTTATTCTGTATGTTCATAATTATCCATTATGTTTATTAGTGATAACAGTAACTATTTTATTTTATTCTGTTAGTTCGTTATTATCCATTATGAGTCTTTAAGTAACTATAGTAACTATTTTATTTTATTCTGTTCGTTATTATCCACCATGAGTCTTTAAGTAATAACAGTAACTATTTTGTTCATAATTATCCATTATGTCTATTAGTAATAACAGTAAATATTTTATTTTATTCTGTTTGTTCGTTATTATCCATTATGTCTTTAAGTAATAACAGTAACTATTTTATTCTATTCTGTTAGTTCGTTATTATCCACTATGAGTCTTTAGGTAATAAGAGTAACTATTTTATTTTATTATTTTTGTTCGTTATTATCCATTATGGGTTTAAGTAATAACAGTAACTATTTTATTTTATTATTTTTATTCATTATCCATTATGTCTTTTAGTAATAACAGTAAATATTTTATTTTATTATTTTTGTTCGTTATTATCCATTATGGGTTTAAGTAATAACAGTAACTATTTTATTTTATTATTTTTATTCATTATCCATTATGTCTTTTAGTAATAACAGTAAATATTTTATTTTATTATTTTTGTTCGTTATTATCCATTATGTCTTTAAGTAATAACAGTAACTATTTTATTCTATTCTGTTAGTTCGTTATTATCCATTATGAGTCTTCAAGTAATAACAATAACTTTTAATTTATTGTTTGTTCGTTATTATCCACTAAGAGTCTTTAAGTAATAACAGTAACTATTTTATTCTATTCTGTTAGTTCGTTATTACATTATTTACGAAACCTGACATAGGCCAAAGATGAAGTAAACCGAAGCCACTGAAAGAAGACGGAGGGAAAAAAAACCATGAATATTTTTTTCAGGGTGAACGAACCGGGAGATGAAATCCATAAATAATTTTCAGGATGGGTAAAAAGAAGAAGGAAAGATGCTGAGGAGTGGAATTTTTAATGTGTCTTGTCTCCGTGTGTGTGTCTGTTTGTTCGTGCGAAGGTGGGCGTGGTGTGTTGGTGTTTGTTTGTTCGTGTGGGCGTGTCCTAATATATTGGCTTTTTTTATATAGTTTTATCTTATGTTTGGATCATGATTTGGCTTTTATTTAAAAAAAAAAGTGAATGCTAGTTTTAAAGTGATTTCTTTTTTTTTCCTTTTCTACAAGTGAATACTATTTTTGTAAAGTAATTACTTTTTTTGTTTTGTTTTGCAAGTGAATACCATTATTAATATTATTATTATTATTATTATTATTATTATTATTATTATTATTATTATTATCATTATTATTATTATTATTATTATTATTATTATCATTATTATTATTATTATTATTATTATTATTATTATTATTATTATTATTATTATTATTATTATTATTATTATTATTATTATTATTATTATCATTATCATTAGTATTATCATTATTATTATTATTATTATTATTATTATTATTATTATTATTATTATCATTATTATTATTATCATTATCATTATCATCATTATTATCATCATCATCATCATCATCATCATCATCATCATCATCATCATCATCATCATCATCATCATCATCATCATTATCATTATTATTATTATCATCATTATTATTATCATTGTTTTACAAGTGAATACAATCTTTTGTAAAGTGATCATTATCAATTTACAAGTGGATACCATTTATTGAAAGGGGATTTTTTTTCAAGTGGAACATCTTTTTTGTTGTTGTTGTAAAGTGATTATTATTAGTATGTTTTTATTTATTTATTTATTTATTTATTTTTTTCAAGTGAATACCATTCCTGCGTTAAACCTTCCCTGTTCACCCACCTTGAGCCCATTACCTGTGCAATCTGACTTGGTTGAGAAATCATAGTCAACTGCTGGATCAATAGTTGTACATCTTTCAATAACAAATGTGTTTAGAAAATGTTGCAGTCAAGATATTATTCTAACAACAACATCAACAACAAAAGTTTACGTGTATTTTGGGTAATCATCTTCATTAAAAAAAGAAAAGAAAAATCAGAAATATACCAATATACTGATTGAAAATAACTTGACACATCATAATAAGACAAATTACATTCATATAAAACAAGGCCCATTATGTTTAGATTAATGTACAGAGTGATATGTACATTGTAGTAATTCGACAGCACTCTCCTTTAAGTAGAAATGGCTAGTAATTCCTGGATTCCTCAGGTTTTTACAAATTAAGAAAGGTTTAAGGTGAAAGAGTACAGTGTAAGCCTCCTTAAAGCCAGAGATGGTTCGAATGCGATGCCACGGCTCAGACTTCGGCTTCGATTAGAGTTAGTAATTCATGTTCGCCTTTGTATAATGATGTAAAAAAGATGAAAATAAAATTGCAATATGAATAATAGGTTTGTAAAAAGAATTAGCTATATTACAAATGCTGTTAATGTGTATTCATTGATGTTATTATGATTATTATTTTTTTCTTAATGTCCTCCTTCACAAAGAAATTTCTAAAACCATTTGAAATATATATAAAAAAATCGATTGAAGGTTAAAAATGAAAAAAAAAAAAATACAGAACAGCGTACTTATAGATTACTGAAAAAAATATGAAAAACTAAATAACTAGCCAAAATTTACTGAAAAGATAACCAAAATTATTACCAAAAGATACTAAATAAATAACGCAAAGATACGCCAAAATCATCTGACTCCCGCGAATAATAAAAAAGAAAAAAGAAAAACAAAAACAAAAACTGAAGAGGCAACAAAAAAAGACAAAAAAAAGGAAAAAAAAAAAAAAAACACCAAATTGAATTAACACCTTTGAAGGCTTAACCAGCTGGAACAAAGATAAATACAGCTACCCCAATGTTTCTGATGTACACTCGAATCCCAAAAATCCCACGAACTTTGGAGTTAATTAAGACCAATGGAAAACACAAAGCCAGTGAGAGATAAATAAAGGAACCACTTTTTTTTCTTTTTTCTTTTTTTTTAGAGTATATATGGTTAAAAACATTTGTGAGTGTACTTTTTTTATTATTATTATTTTTTTTAATTTTTTTAAGGACTTCCTGTTGTGGAGTATATAGGATTAAAAAAACATTTGTGGGTGTAATGTATTATGAACAATTTCTAGAAATATTTTGGGAGTTGAAGCGTAGGAGAGTAGACCGAAACGTGAGAATTATCTTAATAAAAACAAGTGCTATATTTACGTGTTGTTGATAAAGAAGGAAAAGAGGGAAAGAGTCGGGGAGAAGAAGAGGGAAAGGGAGAGAGGGAGGGAGAAAGAAAAGGAGAGGGAGAGGGAGAGGGAGAGGGAGAGGGAGAGGGAGAGGAAAGGGAGAGGGAGGAGAAAAAGAGGAAAGACGGGAAGTAAAAGGAAGAGGGAGAGGGAGATGGAGAGGAAGAGGGAGAGGAAGAAGGAAAGGGAGAGGAAGAAGAGGGAGAGGGAAAAAGAGACGGAGAGGGAGAGGTTAAGAGAGAGGGAAAGGAAGAGGAAGAAGAGCGAGAGGAAGAGAGAAAGAGAGGGAGAGGGAGAGGGAGAGGGAGAGGGAGAGGGAGAGGGAGAGGGAGAGGAAGAAGGAAAAAAAGAGAGAGAGAGAGAGACAGAGCACTCTTTCTTTTTTTTCTCTCCTCTTTCTTTTTCTTTTCGTCTCTCCTTGCTACGTATATATCCTTCCATTGCCACTACTTCCCCCGACAGCCTTGCTTATTTTTTTTTTCTTCCTCTTTTTTTATTCCTTTTCGTTTCCTTACCACGTATATATCTTCATTATTCCCACACAGCTTTCCTTCATTTTTTTTTCTTTTCTTTTCGTCTATTTTTTTTTCCTTCTCGTTTCCCTTTCGTCTTTTTTTTTCTTTTTGTCTTTTTTTTCTTCTCGTCTCTTTTTCGTCTTTTATTTCTTTTCGTCTTTTTTTCCTTCTCGTTTCTTCTTCGTCTTTTATTTCTTTTCGTCTTTTATTTCTTTTCGTCTTTTATTTCTTTTCGTCTTTTTTTTCCTTCTCCTTTCCTTTTCGTCTTTTTTTTTCTTTTTGTCTTTTTTTTCTTCTCGTCTCTCCTTACTCCGTATATATCCTTTTATTGCCATTATTTCCCCCTAAAATCTTTCTTTCCTCATTTTATTCCCTCATTATTTCTTTATTTTATTCCGGCAGCCTTTCTTCATATTATTTATTTTATTTTATTTATTTTATTCGTATATATCTTTCTTATTCCCACACAGCCTTCCTTCAATTCTTTTTCTTTTTTCTCTTTTCGTCTTTTTTTTCCTTCTCGTTTCCTTTTCGTCTTTTTTTCCTTCTCGTTTCCTTTTCGTGTTTTTTTTTCCTTTTCGTCATTTTTTCCCCTTCTCGTTTCCTTTTTGTCTTTTATTCCTTCTCGTTTCCTTTTCGTCTTTTCTTTTCTTTCTCGTTTCCTTTTCGTTTTTCTTTCTTTTCGTCCTTTTCTTCCCCTTCCCGTTTCCCTTTTCTTCTTTTTCTTCCCCTTCCCGTTTCCCTTTTCGTCATTTTTTCTTCCCCTTCCCGTTTCCTTTTCGTCATTTTTCTTCCTCCTTCCTTGCAAGTTTCCTTTTCGTCTCTCTTCTTCTTTCTTATCGTAATCTTATCGTAATTTTCCCCTTCTCGTTCCCTTTCGTCCCTCTCTCTCGTCCCTCTCTTCCCCTTCCCGTTTCCTTTTCGTCTTTTTCTTCCCCTTCCCGTTTCCTTTTTCGTCTATATTTCTTTCCTTCCTCCCTGTTTCCCCTTTTTCGTCTTTTTCCTATTCCCGTTCCCATTCCGTTTTCGTCGTTCTCGTTTCCTTTTCGTCTTTCTTTCTTTTCGTCATTTTTCCCCTTCTCGTTCCCGTCGTTCCCTTTCGTCTTTTTTTCTTCCCCTTCCTCGTTCCTTTTCGTCTATTTTTCTTCCCTTCCTGTCCCCTTTTCGTCTATTTTTCCCCTTCCCCGTTCTTCCCGTTTTCGTCTATTTTTTCTTCCCCTTCCCGTTTCCTTTTCGTCATTTTTTCTTCTCCTTCCCGTTTCCCTTTTCTTCTTTTTCTTCCCCTTCCCGTTTTCCTTTTCGTCATTTTTTTTCTTCTCCCCCCCCTTCCTGTTTCCCTGCCACGTCACGTCACGCCACGCCGCCGCCGCCGCCTAAAAACGAGGTCGACAGCTAACGACCCGTATTAGCGCTTGTGACAGACTGAGAGCGGGAAGGATGTCACTAATCTGCATGTTTTAAGCCTCAAACGTCACGGGTTTTCTCCGGCGCGGCAGATCGCGCGTCATTTGCAAGTCTGAAGCGAGGAGGGGGGTAAGTTGGGGGTTGGGAGGTGTGGGGTGTGTGGGGGTGAGGGGGTGATGGGGAGTAGGGGAGATGAGGGGTGGTGAGGGTAGGGGGAGTAGGGGTGAGTAGGGAAAGGGGTGAGTGGGGAGTAAAGGGGGGGTAGGGGAAAAAGGGGGGAAGTAGGGGGTTGGGGGTGAGGGTGAGGGTGAGGGAGTGAGGGGAGTAGGGATGAAGGGGAGTAGGGGGAGAGGGTAGGGAGGAGTTAGAGGGTGAGGGGGTAAGGGTGAGGAGGGAAAGGAAGCAGGGAGGAGTAGTGGGGGGGAAAGAGGGAAAGGAAGAAAGAGGGAAGTAGGGAGGTGAGGGTGAGGGGGTGAAGGTGGAGGTAGGGGGTGAGGGGAAAAGAGGAAGAGGAAAAAGGTTGGAGAGGTGAAGGGTGGAAAAGGGGAAGAGGGGAGTAGAGGGAGTTATGAATAACAGTAGAAGGAGAAACATGAAATAAATGAAGGAGAAGTAAAGAAAGGAAGTGGAAGTCAGAGAGAAAAGTAAAGAGAAAGATAAAGAAAATGCGACAATGAAAGAAAGGGAAGGAGAGAGAAGGGTAAAAGGATAGAGTGAGACAGTGAAAGAGGGAGTGAGGGAAAGAGGGAGAGTAAGAGAAGGAAAGAAGGGGAAATGAGAGATAGAGGAGAGAGGAAAGAGGGGGAGGTATGAGGAATGACGCGTACATACGAGATCGTCGCAATGAGGCTATTAATATCAAGAAGAAGATCGAGAAGAAGAAGAAGAAGAAGAAGAAGAAGAAGAGAGCAGAGAGAGAGAGAGAGAGAGAGAGAGAGAGAGAGAGAGAGAGAGAGAGAGAGAGAGAGAGAGAGAGAGAAAGAGAGAGAGAGAGAGAGAGAGAGAGAGAGAGAGAGAGAGAGAGAGAGAGAGAGAGAGAGAGAGAGAGAGAGAGAGGAAAGGAAAGAGAGAGAGACCGAAAGATGGAAAGATAAATGAAAAAGAGAAGAGGAGGGAGAGATGGAATGAGGGAGAGAAGGAAGAGGGAAGAGGTAGAGAGGGAGAGAGAGAAAAGATGTGACAGCGTGAGGAGAGGAAGAGAGAGAGAGAGAGAGACCTGTAACTGAAGGGACAATGTAAAAGTGACAGACAAGTATAAAGGCCTTATAGGTGTAGCGTGGATATCCCCCTGCCATCGGATATGGCAAGGGCATAGTCGGAAAGGGAGAGGGAGAGGAAGAAGAGGGAGATCGGGAGGGATAGGGAAGGAGGGAGAGGGAGGGAGAGGGAGTGGAAGATGGAGATGGAGGGAGAGGGACAGGAGAAAGAGAGAGGGAGAGGAGAGGAAGGGAAAGGGAGAGGGAAGAGGAAAAATGGAAAGAGGGGGCGATAGGGAAAGGAGAGAGAGGAAATACAAAGGGAGAGGGCAAGGGAGGTAGAAAGGGGAAGAGGAGGGAAAGCGAAGGGGAGGATAGAGAAAAAGGGTAAAAAACAAACAAACAAACAACAACGAGAAATACAAGAGTTATCGGAAAAGCATCAGACAATCACCCCTCCCTTACCCCCACACACGCCATCCCTCCCCTCACCAACCTCTCAATCTCCCCTTGCCCCTCCCCCTCCCGTAACCAACCCCCAGCACGCCCCCGTCTTTCCCCCACATCCTCTCACCTACCCCCAACACGCCCCCCTCATCCCTCTCCCCTCAGCAACCCCCCAACACGCCCCCTCCCCTCAGCCCTAACCGACACTCCAGCACGCCCCTCCTCCCTCCTCACTCCCATCCCCCACCAACATGCCCCCCTC
>NC_091573.1:4765143-4767643 GCF_042767895.1 Penaeus vannamei | reverse complement strand
AAAGAAAAAACAAAAGCGTAAGCAAAAGCGTAAGCAAAAGCGTAAGCAAAAGCGTAAGCAAAAGCGTAAGCAAAAGCGTAAGCAAAAGCGTAAGCAAAAGCGTAAGCAAAAGCGTAAGCAAAAGCGTAAGCAAAAGCGTAAGCAAAAGCGTAAGCAAAAGCAAAAGCAAAAGCAAAAGCAAAAGAAAAAGAAAAAGAAAAAGAAAAAGAAAAAGAAAAATAAGACTGGACACAACGAATAATTACAGCGACAAAAGGAGACAACTTGCCAAGACAATGACAAATATACCCCGATTTTTTACGCTCTGAAATCCATAAAATCGAATCAGTTATTGTTATTATTATTTAATGACGGGGAAGGAGACGGAGAAGGAGAGGGAGAAGACAGAGAAGGAAGAGGAGGAGAGGGAGAAGGAGAGAGAGAAGATAGAGAAGGAGGAGGAGGAGGAGAGGGAGAAGGAGAGGGAGAAGACAGAGAAGGAGGAGGAGGAGGAGAGGGAAAAGGGAGAGGAGAGAAGACAGAGAAGAGGAGGAGGAGGAGGAGGGGAAGAAGGAGAGGGAGAAGACAGAGAAGGAGGAGGGAGGAGAGGGAGGAGAGAAGAAAGGAGACGGAGAGGCAAGATAGAGAAGGAGGGAGGGAGGGAGAGGGAAAAGGGAGAGGGAGAAGACAGAGAAGGAGGAGGAAGAGAGGGAGAGGGAGGAAGGAGACGGGAGAAGGAGGAGGGGGAGACGGAGAAGGAGAGGGAGAAGACAGAGAAGGGAGGAGGGAGGAGAGGGAGAAGGAGACGGAGAAGGAGGAGAAGAAGAGGGAGAAGGAGGAGAAGAAGAGGGAGGAAGGAGAGGGAGAAGGAGGGAGGAGGAGAGGGAGAAAGAGGAGGAGATGGAGACGACGAAGAAGGAGAGAGGAGGAGAAGAAGGAGAAGAGAGAAAGAAGAAGGAGAAAGAAAGAAGGAGAAGAAGGAGAAGAAAGGAGAAGAAGGAGAAGAAGGAGAAGGAGAGAAGGAGAAGGAGAAGGAGAAGGCGAGAAGGAGCAAGTGAGAGAAGGAGAACTAATAATAATAATAATAATAATAATAAACCAATAATAATATAATAATAATAATAATAAGAAGAAGAAGGAGAAGGGAGAAGGAGAAGGAGAAGGAGAAGAGAAGGAGAAGGAGAAGGAGAAGAAGAAGGAGAAGGAGAAGAAGAAAAGGGAGAAGAAGAAGAAGAAGAAGGAGGAGGAGGAGGAGCAGGAGGAGGAGAAGAAGAAGAAGAGGAAGAATAAGAAGAATAAGAAGAAGAAGAAGAAGAAGAAAAAGAAGGAGGAGGAGAATAAGAATAAGAATAAGAATATAAGAATAAGAATAAGAATAAGAATAAGAATAAGAATAAGAATAAGAATAAGAAGGAGGAGGAGGAGGAGGAGAAGAAGAAGAAGAAGAAGAAGAAGAAGAAGAAGAAGAAGAAGAAGAAGAAGAAGAAGAAGAAGAAGAAGACGAAGACGAAGAAGACGACGAAGGAGGAGGAGGAGGATAATAATAATAATAATAATAATAATAATAATAATAATAATAATAATAATAATAATAATAATAATAATAATAATAATAATAATAATAATAATGATAACAATGATAATGATAAGCTGCAGCTCTTTCCCGCTCCGCTATTGCAGAAAGATGTTTACGAAACTTCACTTATTGCAATCACGAAGATACCGCAAAAACTCTTCTTAAATATATTGAAACGATAGGAATCTTTTTGTATTTTTTAATATATTTTTTT
Organism: Penaeus vannamei; assembly: GCF_042767895.1. NCBI lineage: Eukaryota > Metazoa > Arthropoda > Malacostraca > Decapoda > Penaeidae > Penaeus > Penaeus vannamei. The sequence goes on along the minus strand of NC_091573.1, from coordinate 4,765,874 downwards.
GCCTCGTTATGAACGCTGACAGTTGTTCAGGATTGTTCAGGGTTGTTCAGGATTGTTCAGGGTTGTTCAGAATTGTTCAGGGTTCAGGATTGTTCAGGGTTGTTCAGGGTTGTTCAGGGTTGTTCAGGGTTGTTCAAGAGTTCCCCTGACTACGCCTGCCAAGTGGAATAAAGGTTTGAATTTATTCCTGTGGATATAGTTTTGGTATGATGATAATGTGATAGAAGGGACAAATTAAATAAATGATAATGATAATAATAATCATCATCACCACCACCACCACCACCACCATCATCATCATCATCATCATCATCATCATCATCATCATCATCATCATCATCATCATCATCATCATCATCATCATCATCATCATTATCATCATCATCATTATCATCATCATCATCATCACCACCACCACCACCACCACCATCACCACCCTCACCCCTCTCTATCTCCCTCCCTTTATCTTCTCTCTTCCACTTCATTTCCGTCGAGAAGAGACACAGGCAAAACAACATGATCTTTGTGCCTTTTTCTCATTATCACTGGATCGTCACAGGGGAAGCAGGGAAGGGAAAAGAGGAAAGGGGAAAAAAAGAGGAATTGGATGAATATAGGTAGAGAGAGAAGGAGAGAGGGAGAGGGAGAGGGAGAGGGAAGGGGGAGAGAGAAGGAGAGAGGGAGGGGGAGAGCGAGAGGAAGGGGGAGGGGGAGGGGGAGGGGGAGAGGTG
>NC_091573.1:4752643-4757643 GCF_042767895.1 Penaeus vannamei | reverse complement strand
GGAAAAGACTACACCAGAGAGTCACGAGCTAACCATCCTCAATGCGTCACCAGCAGAGATTCGTACTCAATTAACTTAATATAAAAGAGCAAATTACACAATAACCAGATTGAAAAAACACTCATAAACTTAAATAACGAGCAATTCACACAAAGACCAAACTGAAAAAAACGCATTAATTTAAATAAACTAGGAATCAAACTCAAGTAGCAGGTCAATCAAGTTTCAGATCAAATACAAACATGTCACAATTAAGGATATATAATTCGCAATTAGTCAGCTGATCAAAAATCCAAAACCTGTGCCGAAATAACACGTCATAAACATGTCATGAGGCCATTCATCTTTATAACAGCACGACATGAGCAGCATGTCTGATATAAACAGCATGCCATGAACCCGTTCCTCTCTCCCACAAAACAACACGTCATGAACATGTCATAAACAGCATGCCATTAACCCGTCCCTCTTTTCAGCACGCCATAAATGATATGCCATCAACAGAATACCCTAAACAGCAAACCATAAATAGCACTTTATAAAAAGCATTCGCCAAACAGCATTTCACAAACAGCACACCATGCAACAGGAACAACGAAGGGAAGGACAAGAAAACATACGAATATGCGAATGCCTTTTCGCTATTGCTTCGTCAGGGCCTATGACGAAGCAGTAGCGATATTCGTGTGTTTTCTTGCCCTTCCCTTCGTTGTTCCTGTTGCAATCTGTTCACCATGAATTCCACACAGCACTCCATAAAAAGTATGTCCCAAACAACACGTCACAAACCGCATACCCCAAACAACACGTCACAAACAGCATACCCCAAACAACACGTCACAAACAGCATACCCCAAACACCACTTCACAAACCGCATACCCCAAACACCACTTCACAAGCAGCATGCCCCAAACACCACTTCACAAACCGCATACCCCAAACAACACGTCCTAAACAGCATACCCCAAACAGCACGTCGATAACCGCATACCCCAAACACCAAACACCACTTCACAAGCAGCATACCCCAAACAACAAATACGTCCCAGAACACATTACCTCATAAAATAGCACGTCGATAACCGCATACCCCAAACACCAAACACCACTTCACAAGCAGCATACCCCAAACAACACGTCCTAAACAGCATACCCCAAACACCACTTCACAAGCAGCATACCCCAAACACCACTTCACAAGCAGCATGCCCCAAACACCACTTCACAAGCAGCATGCCCCAAACACCACTTCACAAGCAGCATACCCCAAGCAGCATACCCCAAACAGCACGTCGCTAACAGCATGCCATAAACCGGTTCCCCTTTCGCCCCAAAACAGCGCAGCGTGTACAACGAGTCCTCCCAGACCTCGAACCACGGGCAGTACGTCCTGGTGACTGTTCCGAGACTCAACCGCAAGCCAGACGGAGTAAGTACGAACTCCTTAGAAGACGCTGTTTCTTTGTCTTTGTTTGTAGCCTCTTGAGTGGGAGAGATAAAGGAGGACAAGGACTGGAAGGAAGAAGGTCCTTGGGAGATTTTCTTGTCCTTTTTTTTCTTTCTTTTTGAGTTTGTTTTTAGTTTTTTCTTCGTCCGCTTTTTGTTGCTCGAATGAAGTGCTTCGAACAGGCGTCTCGAGCGGTGAGTGTTTTGGCTGGGAATCAGGCCCTGGATATTTTTATGTAGTATTTATTTTGGTTTCAGGTCTTGATTTTGTTTTGTTTTTCTTTTCAGGTATTATTTGTTCTTTATTAATTCATCTTGATTTTCAGGGCTTGGTTTTGTTTTGTTTTTCTTTTTTCAGGTATTATTTAATTTTAATAATTTATCTTGATTTTCAGGTCTTGATTTTATTCATTTTTCGTTTTTTTATGATGTGCTTTTCAAGTCTTGTTTTTTCTTAGTTTTTATTTATTTGCTTATTTATTTATTTATTTCATTCAGGTTTTGCATTTTTTTTCGGGCGTGGGGGTTGGGGGGGGTTCTAGTCTTTCACATTTATTGGCGTTCGTTTTTATCAAAGGAAGAAGACGGAGGAGGAGAAAGATGAGAAGAAGAAAAGGGAACAGGAGAAGAAAGAAAAGCAGAAGAAAGGAGAAAAAGAGAAGGAGAAAGAAAGGGAGAAAAGCAAGACTAAGACCAGGACAAGGAATAGAAAAAAATACAAAAGAAAAACATAAAAGAAAAGAGAAAAAGAGAAGGAGAAAGAAAGGGAGAATAGCAAGACTAAGACCAGGACAAGGAATAGGAAAAAATACAAAAGAAAAACCATAGAAATAATAATAATAATAATAATAATAATAATAATAATAATAATAAAAATAAGTTCAATGTTAACCCCTTCATTTGCTGATGAAAAATCGTTCTTTCCTCTTCTTTTCACTTCTTTTCTTTCTTTCTTTTCTTCCAAACGTCATGGTTCCTTATTTATTTATTTATTCTTGGTCACGAACCTTCTTGATTCCCTGTTTATTTATTCATGTATTCTTTTTATTTATTTATTTTTTCTTGTCTCGAAACGACATGATTCTCTGGTCATTAATTTTATTTTTTATTGCGCTTGGTCTTGAAGCGTCACGAATTCCGTTTCCTTTTTTTTATTTATTTTATTTTATTATTATTATTATTTTGAATTTCCTTTCCTTTTTTTATTTTATTTATTTTTTAAATTTTATCATTATTTGTTTTTACTCAAAACGTCGTGATTCCCTGTTTTCTTTTTTTTCTATTCTCCGAACATCGTTCCTTTTATATTTTTATTTTTATTATTTTTTATTATTATTTTTTACTCAAAACATCGTGATTCTCTGTTTGTTTTTATTTTTTTACTCAAAACCGTAATTCTCTGTTCATTTATTTTTCTATTTCTTCTTTATGTCGAACGTCATGATCCCTTATTCCCTTATTCATATATTTTTATTCATTATTATTTTTTTCTCGAAACGTAGATTGCATATTCAAGAGACATTTTTTTTTCATCTCGAAATGCCATGATTCGATATTCCTACATTTAATTATTTTCTTTCTTTCTCTCTCTTCATATCTTGAAACATCACGATTCCCTATTTTTTTATTATTTATTTATTTCATTTTACTGTGTCTATTTTCCCCTTATTGCTATCCACTTGTTCCTGTTTTCACTTTCTCGTATTTTTCTTCGTCTCACAAGCGTTCTAATTCCTTATCCAATTCTTCTACTTTTACTCTGTTTATTTTCCTTTGACTATTATACACTAGTTCCTGTCTTCGTTTTCGTATTTTTCATCATCACAAATGTCCTAATTCCCAATTATTTTTTTCTCTATTCTTCTTTTGCTGTCTATTTCCCCTTTATTATCATACAGTAATTCCTGCTTTCACTTTTTCGTATATTTCATCATCACAAATCTCCTAATTCCCAATTATTATTATTTTTCTCTATTCTTCTTTTGCTGTCTATTTTCCGTTCATTATTATACACTAGTTCCTGTCCTGTCTTTCGTATATTTCATCATCACAAATCTCCTAATTCCCAATTATTTTTTCTCTCTATTCTTCTTTTACTGTCTATTTCCCCTTTATTATCATACGGTAATTCCTGTCTTCGTTTTCGTATATTTCATCATCACAAATGTCCTAATTCCCAATTATTATTTATCTCTATTCTTCTTTTGCTGTCTATTATCCTTTTATTATCATACAGTAATTCCTGCTTTCACTTTTTCGTATTTTCATCGTCACAAATGTCCTAATTCCCAAATATTATTATTTTTTTATCTATTCTTCTTTTGCTGTCTATTTTCCTTTTATTATTATACACTAGTTCCTGTCTTCGTTTTCATATTTTTTATCATCACAAATCTCCTAATTCCCAATTATTTTTTTTCTATTCTTCTTTTGCTGTCGATTTTCCTTTTATTATCATACAGTAATTCCTGCTTTCACTTTTTCGTCTTTTCATCGTCACAAATGTCCTAATTCCCAATTATTTTTTTATCTCTATTCTTCTTTTGCTGTCTATCTCCCTTTTATTATCATAGAATAATTCCTGCTTTCACTTTTTTTCGTTTTTTTTCCCTTCTATTCTTCTTTTCCTGTCTATTTCCCCTTTATTATCAAACGGTAATTCCTGCTTTCACTTTTTCGTTTTTTTTCCCCTCTATTCTTCTTTTCCTATCTATTTCCCCTTTATTATCAAACGGTAATTCCTGCTTTCGCTTTTTCGTTTTTTTCCCCTCTATTCTTCTTTTCCTGTCTATTTCCCTTTTATTATCAAACGGTAATTCCTGCTTTCGCTTTTTTGTTTTTTTCCCTCTATTCTTCTTTTCCTATCTATTTCCCCTTTATTATCATACGGTAATTCCTGCTTTCACTTTTTCGTTTTTTTTCCTCTATTCTTCTTTTGCTGTCTATTTCCCCTTTATTATCATACGGTAATTCCTGCTTTCACTTTTTCTCTCTTTTTTCTCTCTATTCTTCTTTTCCTATCTATTTCCCCTTTATTATCAAACGGTAATTCCTGCTTTCACTTTTTCTCTCTTTTTTCCCCTCTATTCTTCTTTTCCTATCTATTTCCCCTTTATTATCAAACGGTAATTCCTGCTTTCACTTTTTCGTTTTTTTCCCTTCTATTCTTCTTTTCCTATTTCCCCTTTATTATCAAACGGTAATTCCTGCTTTCACTTTTTCGTCTTTTTTCCTCTCTATTCTTTTTTTCCTATTTCCCCTTTATTATCATACAGTAATTCCTGCTTTCACTTTTTCGTCTTTTTTCCCCTCTATTCTTCTTTTCCTATCTATTTCCCCTTTATTATCATACAGTAATTCCTGCTTTCACTTTTTTTTTTTTTTTTTTTTTTTTCTCGCAGTTGCAAAATCTGAATTGGTGAAGGTTTATTCAGCGGCTGACGAGGACGTGCATTGTTTACGAGTATTTTTCACTTGTTGCTTAGTCGTCAGGAAGAGTTGTGTTGTTCCTGCGGTGTTGGTTATGTTTGTTGTTGTTTTTGTTTGTTGTTGT
>NC_091573.1:4720143-4722643 GCF_042767895.1 Penaeus vannamei | reverse complement strand
GAGCGAGAGAGAGAGAGAGAGAGAGAGAGAGAGAGAGAGAAAGGAAGAGAGTGAAAGAAAGAGAGAGAAAGAGAGAGAGGGAGAGTAGAGAGAGAGACCAGAAGACACCGAGGCAGCTATACAGCGAGACAGAGAGAGAGAGGAGAGAAGGCAGGAGAGAGGAAAAAAGGAATGAATAAATCAATGAATAAATTCCATAACACGCAGCCGATCTGGTGATATCAAGACCCCCCCCTTTTAAGATCCAAAAACAACTCCTTGGTGTCTGTCCTTCGTGTTAGCTAACGCCCCAAGATCCTCACAAGAAGAGTAGAAGGAAATCAGAAAGGGATCTTGACCTTCTTCCTCTTCTTTGCTTTTCTCGCGTTTCTCTTCGTGCTCTCGTTATCCTTCTTACGTTACCGTGTGGGTGTGTGAGTGTCGGTTTATCTGTGCTGCTCTCTCATTCCCTCTCTTTCTCCTTCTTTCTCCCACTCTCTTCTTTCCCCACCAACTCAGCTTGTCGTTATTTTTCTTCTAATTTTTTCTTTCGATTTTTTCTGTTTCTCTCTCTATCTCTCTCTCTTTGTTTCTCCTTCTATACCCCCCCCCCTCTCTCTCTCCCTACTCCACCTTTTCATCTCTCTCTCTTTCTCTCCCTCTCCCTCTCCACCCTCCCTCTCTCTCTCTCTTTCTCTTCCCCTTTCCCCCTCTCTTTCCTTCTCACTTTTCCTTCCACTGTGTATTCCCTTTGGCAAAGAGTCTACAATTATAAACAACAATCTTTTACACAGTCACGTAATACCAATGTACAACACAACAACAACACACAAAAAAATAGAATGATAAGTAGATTAGCAAACGCCTAACAAGCCAAATCTTTTGAGGCTTAGGTATACGCCTGTCACATTCTCGAATTCCTGAATCGATCTTTCGAGCCTCATCTCTCAGCTTCTTCTCTGAGCCAAATGCGAGACGAAGCTGTTGCACGTCTCGGCAGCTGGAGATGTATTCCCCCCCTCCCCCTCCTCCTCTTCCTCTTCCTCCTCCTCAATCCCTTCCTTCCTCCCTTTTTTATCGCTGTGTTCTTCCTTTTTTTCTTACGCTGTCCTTCCTTCGGTCTTCCTCTTCCTCGTCTTCCGTCTGGTCTTCTTCCGTTCTCCTGTTTTTCTTCTTCCTATTCTTTTCTTTTCCATTCCTTGCGCCCTTACTTCATTCCTCTCTTCTTTCCCTTTCCCTTTTTCTTTATTTTTATTTCTTCTCCCTCTTTTCTCTGCGTTTCTTCTTGTCCTCTTTTCCCTGCCTCTTCGGCCTTGCGATCGATAGCAGTCTCTAAGTTAAAAGGATGTTGAGCAACATCTGCAGGAAAGAGGGAATAATAATGATAATAATAATAAAAAAATAATAGAGAGAGAGAAAGAGAGAGAGGAGAGGAGAGGAGAGGAGAGGAAAGGAGAGGAGAGTAGAGGAAAGTAGAGGAGAGGAGAGGAAAAGAGAGGAGAGTAGAGGAGAGGAGAGAAGAAGAAAGGAAAGGAGAGGAGAGGAGAGGAGAGGAGAGGAGGAGAGGAGAGGGAGAGGGAGAGGAGAGGGAGAGGGAGAGAGAGGAGGGAGGGGGAGAGAGGAGAGGGAGAGGAGAGGAGAGGAGGAAGGAGAAGAGAAGGAAAGGAGAGGAGAGAGAGAGGAGGAGAGGAGGGAGGAGGAGAGGAGGAGAGGAGAGAGAGAGAGAGAGGAGAGGGAGAGCAGAGGAGAGATAGATAGATAGATAGAAGAGAGAGAGAGAGAGAGAGAGAGAGAGAGAAGAGAGAGAGAGAGAGAGAGAGAGAGAGAGAGAGAGAGAGAGAGAGAGAGAGAGAGAGAGAGAGAGAGAGAGAGAGAGAGAGAGAGAGAGAGAGGGAGAGAGGGCGAGGAGAGAGAGAGAGAGGGGAGAGAGAGAGAGAGAGAGACAGGAGAGAGAGAGAGAGAGAGAGAGAGAGAGAGAGAGAGAGAGAGAGAGAGAGAGAGAGAGAGAGAGAGAGAGAGAGAGGAGGGAGAGAGAGAGAGAGAGAGAGAGAGAGAGAGAGAGAGAGAGAGAGAGAGAGAGAGAGAGAGAGAGAGAGACAGAGAGAGAGAGAGAGAGAGAGAGAGAGAGTAACTGAAATGTGGCAAACTTATTCCGTAGACTTAATCTGGCAAGCCTTTCAATGCATTAATAGATTATAAACATAACATTCTAAAGTTTAGACGAAAAAATATAAGATAAGTAAGGAAGATGTATAAAGGAGAAAGAGGAAGAGGACTAGAAAGAAGAAGAGGAGGACGAAGAAGAGGTAGAGGGAAAAGAAGAGGAGGAGGAGAAAGAGGAGAAGAAGGAGAAGGAGAAGAAAGAAGGAGGAAAAGGAAAAAAAGAAGAAGTTAAGGAGGAGGAGGAAGAAGAAGAAGAAGAAGAAGAAGATGAAGAAGAAGAAGAAGAAAGAGAAAAAGAAGAAGAAGAAGCAGAAGAAGAAGAAGAAGAAGAAGGAGGAGGAAAATGGTGATATATGGT
>NC_091573.1:4707335-4714643 GCF_042767895.1 Penaeus vannamei | reverse complement strand
CCAAAAAAAAAAAAAAAGCAAAAACGCAAAAAACGCAAAAACACAGACGAACGTGTTGGCCCTCCAGTTCCTGCCACTGCACTGGAGGGGGAGCCATGTTGTCCTGCCTTTTCTCTCCTATTCTTTAACTGGATTGCTTAGACGAGATAATATTCAACGGGAGATTGAGTCAGCGAGGGCGTGTGTCGTCGTTGCGTGATGTTGCGTTAATCCCCAAAAGCTAATCTTGATTGGAAGGTTAATAGGGTAAAGAGGGGGTGGAGGGGGAGAGGAGGGAGGAGAGGAGGGAGATAGGGAGTGGAGGGGGAGAGAAGGGAGGAGGGAGGGGGAATGGAGAGGAGGAGAGGGGTAGGAGGGAGATAGAGAGGGGCTGGAGGAGAGGGGGAGGAGGGAGGGGAATGGAGGGGGAGGGGGGGAGGGAGGGAGGAGATAGGGAATGGAGAGGAGAGGGGGAAGGGGAGAGGAAGAGAAAGGGGGGAATGGGGAATGGAGGGGAGAGGGGAGGAGGGAGGGGAATAGAGGGAATGGAGGGGGGGAGAAGAGGGGGAGGGAGTGAGGGGGAGATGGAGGGGGGAAGGAGGAGGAGAGGGAGGAGATGGGGGAATGAGAGAGGGGGAGGGGGAGGAGGAAGAGGAGGTGGGGGAATGGAGGGGGAGAGGGGGAAGGAGTGAGGGGAATGAGGGAATGGAAGGGGGAGGAAGGCAGCAGGGAGGGGAATCGGGGAATGGAGGGGGGGAGGAGAGGGGAGGAGGGAGGGGAATCGGGGAATGGAGGGGGAGAGGGGAGGGAGAGAGGGAGGGGAGTGGAGATGGAGGGGGTGAAGGGGGAGGAGGGAGGGAATGGAGAGAGGGGTAGGAGGGAGAGATGGAGGGGGGAGGGGGAGGAGGAGGAGTAGGAGGGGGAGAGGGGGGAGGAGGGAGAGATGGGGGAATGGAGAGAGGGGAGGAGGGAGGGAATGTTTGGAAGGGGGAGGGAGGGAGGAGGAATCCAGGGTGGGAGGGGGAGGGGGGGAGGGAGGGAGGGGAATGGAGGAGGGGAGGGAGGGGGAGGGAGGGGAGGGGAATGGGAATGGGAGGGGGGGAGGGGGAGGAGGGAGGGAATGGGGGATGGAGGGGGGGAGAGGGGGAGAGGGAGGAATCGGGGAATGGAGGGAGAGGGGGAGGAGGGAGGGAATGGGAGAGCTCAGGAGGGGTGAAGGGAGGAAGGAGGAGGGGATGGAGGGAGGGAGGGGGTAGGAGGGAGGGGAGGCTCGGAGAGGGGAGAGGGAGGGAGGGAGAGATAGAGGGAGAGGGGAGGAGGAGGGAGGGAATGGGGGAAGTGGAGGGGGGAGGGGGGAGGGAATGGAGGGGGAGAGAGGGGGGAGGAGGGAGGGAATGGGAATGGAGGGGGGGAGAGAGGGGGAGGAGGGAGGGGAATGGAGGGGGAGGGAGGAGGAGAGGGGAATGGGGAATGGAGGGGGGAGAGGAAGGGGGAGGGAGGGAGGGAATGGGGAATGGAGGGGGAGAGAGGGGGAGGGAGGGAGGGAATGGGGGAATGGAGGGGGGGAGAGGGGGGGAGGGAGGGGAATGGAGGGGAGGGGGAGGAGGGAGGGTGGGGAAAGGAGGGGGAGGAGGGAGGAGGGAGGAGAGATGGGGAATGGAGGGAGGAGAGGGGGAGGGAGAGGGAATGGGTGATGGAGGGGGGCGAAGGGGGAGGGAGGGAGGGGAATGGAGGGGGAGAGGGGGTGGGAGGGAGGGGAGCGGAGGGAGGGGGAGGAGGGAGGGAATGGAGGGGGAGAAGGGGGGGAGGAAGGAGGGGAGAGATGGGGAATGGAAGGGGGGAGGGAGGAGTGGAGGGGGAGAGGGGGGAGGGGGAGGGGAGTGGGGGAATGGAGGAGAGGGGGGGAGGGAGGGGGTATGGAGGGGAAGAGGGGGAGGAGGGAGGGAATGAGGGAATGGAGAGGGGGGAGGAAGGGAGGGGAATGGGGAATGGAGGGGGAGAGAGGGGGAGGAGGGAGGGGAATGGGGGTCTGGGAGGGAGAGGGGGAGAGAAGGAGGGGAATGGAGGGGGATGGAGGGGGAGGGAGGGAGGGGAATGGGAGATAGGAGGGGTGGGAAGGGGGGAGGAGGGAGGGAGGTGGGGAATGGAAGGGGGAGAGGGGTGGGAGGGGGAGGGAGGGAGGGGAATGGGGGAATGGAGGGGAGAGAGGGAGGAGGGAGGGGGAATGGAGGGGGGAGAGAGGGGGGTGGAGGGAGGGGAATGGGGGAGGGAGGGGGGAGAGGGGGGGAGGAGAGGGAGGGGAAGGGAATGGGGAATGGAAGGAGGGTGGGGAGGGAGGAGGGAGGGAATGGAGATGGAGGAGGGGGGAGAGGGGGAGGGAGGGAGGGAATGGAGGGAATTGGGGAAAGGGGGGTGGAGGAGAGAGAATGGGGAATGGAAGGGGGAGAGGGTGAGAGAGGGGGAGGAGGGAGGGGGAATAGGGGAATGGAGGGGAGAGAGGGGGGGAGGAGGGAGGGAATGGAGGAGGAGAGGGGGTGGAGGGAGGGAATGGGAATGGAAGAGGGAGGAGGGTGAGAGGGGAGGAGGAGGGAATGGGAATGGAGGGGGAGAGGGGGAGGAAGGAGGGGAATGGAGGGGGGAGGAGAGGGGGGTGGAGGGAGGGAATGGGGAAGGGAGGGGGGGAGAGGGGGAGGGAGGGAATAGGGAATGGAAGGAGGAGAAGGGGTGAGGAGGGGGAGGAGGGAGGGGAGTGGGAGAATGGAGGGGGAGAGAGAGGGGGAGGAGGGAGGAGATGGAGAGGGGGTGAAGGGGGGTGGAGGAGGGAGGGGAATGGGGGAATGGAAGGGGAGAGAGGGGTGAGAGGGGGAGGAGGGAGGGGAATGGGAGATGGAGGGGGAGAGGGGGAGGGAGGAGGAGGGGAATGGAGGAGAGGGGTGGGAGGGAGGGGAATGGGGAAGGGAGGGGGAGAGGGGGGAGGGAGGGAGGGGAATGGGAATGGAGGGGGAGAGAGGAGGGAGAAGGAGAAAGGGGGAGAGAAAAGGAGAGGGAGAGAAGGGGGAGAGGAGGAAAGGAGAAAGGGGGAGAGGAGAGAGGGGAGAAGGAGAGAGGAAGAAGGGGGAAAAAGAGAGGGATGAGGGAAGATGGGGGAAGGAAGGACAGGAAGGGCAAAAGAGGAAAGGAAGAGATGGAAGAGGGGGAAAGGAGGAGAGAGAGAGGAGAGAAAGAAGGAGAAAGGGATAAAAGAAGAGAAAGAGGAAGAAGGAGGTGAAGAGGGGGAAGGGGATAGGGGAATGGAGAAAATAGGTAAAAGAAGGAAGAGAAGGAATAAAGAGGGAAGGGTGGACTAAGAGAAGGGGTTTGGGAGGAGGCGAAGGAGGAAGAAGAGGAGGAGAGAAAGAAGGAGGAAGAAAACAGAAAGAGGAAGGAGAGAAGAAGAAAGAAAGGAAGTGAGGAAGAGATGGAGAGGAGAACGGGAATAGGTATAAAGAAGAAGAGGGAGAGGAGAAAGAGAAAGAGACGAAAGCAGAAGAGAAAGAAAGACGCAAGAGACAAGGGAGAAGAGATGGGAGAGAGAAATGGAGAAAGAAGAGGAAAAGAAAGAAAAGGAAGTGGTAAAAGAAAAAGAACTAGGAAAAGGAAAAATGAGAAAAGTGGGAGAATATCTGAAGTAAAATAATACCCGACATACAAGTTCTCAGCGAATTCCTCCAACGTTGAAAGGGACCAAACAAAAACAAAAACAAAAAACAAAGAACAAAAATAAATACGTAAAAAAAGAGAAAGAAATACAAATCAATCAAAAAGTTAAAAGGAAAACACAAGTAAATGAAAAAAATATATACACATAAGATTTGGTGTAAACATTTACAGCTACGATTTTTATTTTCAACGAAGTGGCCGGAGGAGGGGAGGGAAAGGGAAGAGGGGGGGGGGCGGGGGGGAGGGTCCGCCAGGGATGTAAAGTGTATTCTTCTGCCGTCAGTTGACTTTTTTTTTTTTTTTTTTTTTTTTTTTTTAGAATTTCATTTGGTTATGTCATCACTTCGGGTCCGTTTTATTTCGAAATTGGCAACGACAGAAGCGCTGCAGCCATTGACGTTGCAAATATTCAGAGAACATAAGAACATTTTGTATTATTGTATCCGGGCGATGCCTAGTGGGAGGGGGGGGAGGAAGGGGGGGAGGAAGGGGGAGAGGAAGGAGGGAGGGAAAGGAGAAGGGAGGGAGGGAGAGAAAGAAGGATGGACATGGGGAATGGGGAAGAGGAAGAGAGAGAAGGGAGGAAAGTGTAGGTAAGGAGATAGTAAAGGAGGGTGGAAGAGGGAGGTAAGGGGAAGAGGGAAGAGGAGGAGAAGAGGATAAAGGAGGAAGGGGAAGAGAGAGGAGGAAGAGGAGAGAGAATGACGAATTCGTGTCAACTTTCAATCACCCGATCGACTTATCTGGTCAATGTTTGCTGTCAATTTCTTACACTTTGGTCCATTCCAGATTTATTCTTTGGCGCAATCGGAATTGTCTCCCACGACTAATTCCATCGCTGCAGCTACGGTCAAAAAAAGAAAAAAGAAAGAGAAAAGAAAAACAAAAGAAAAGAAAGAAAATAAAAATAAAATAAAAAATAAAAAAAGAAAGGAAAGAAAATAAAAACAAAAGAAAATAAAGAAAAGAAAAACAATAGAAGAGAAAGAAAATAAAAACAAAAGAAAAGAAAGAAAAGAAAAAAAAAAGAAAAGAAAGAAAAGAAAAACAAAAGAAAAGAAAGAAAAGAAAAATAAAAGAAAAGAAAGAAAAGAAAAACAAGAGAAAATAAAAGACAAGAAAGAAAAGAAAAACAAAAGAAAGGAAAGAAAAGAAAGAAAGAAAAAAAACAACGGAAAGAAAGGTTAATAAATAAATATATCCTAACAACCACAGCTAGCGGTGAACATGGCGTGTTGTCGTCACCACACCCCCTCCCCCTTTTATTCTGCCTTCCTCTCTCAGCGTGCAGGATGTTAGCAAAGACCCATCTCATTCATATCAATTCTAAGCAATTCAGAATTTATACCTGTCCCCATGTCCAGCATCACAACCTTCTAGTTCCGGGTAAAACAAAGGTAAAACAAAGTATTTCTATTACCCAGTGCTTGACATCCCCGCGCCCGAGATAAAGGCAAAGGCACATCCAGAATTATTCCCTTCCTGCCGTTCAACTGTGAACTTTTATACAAACCAACCATTTAGAGATAACTATTATGATTTACTCTATTTTTCAAAATGTTGCTAGGGCCCCGCAACTCAGCGTGGTCCACCAATGCACCTTTCAATGCATCTCAACAAATATGTATATATGTATATATATATATATATATATATATATATATATATATATATATATATATATATATATATATATATATATATATATATATGTACACACACACACACACACACACACACACACATACATATATATATTAAAGACAAATATAGACACATCTATCTATCTATTCATATTTGCATCTGCATGTCTGTGTGTATTTGTTTCCTTTGATAAAAAAGTGTAACAAAAACGACCAGGATGTTCGTCTCGCGTGAGGTCGGCTTAGGTCAAATGCGATCCGTTTGAGAGGAAAAACGTTCAGTGAAATAAAGAAGTGTAACTGAAAATGTGTGAGGGCATATGAGCTTAGTTTCAAACGAAGAGTATCGTATGTATATACATACACACATATACATACAATATATATATATATATATAATATATATATATATATATATATATATATATATATATATATATATATATATATATATATATATATATAGACCCACACACATATATTTTAATTTACACACACACACACACACACACACACACACACACACACACACACACACACACACACACACACACACACACACACACACACACACACATATATATATATATATATATATATATATATATATATATATATATATATATGCACACACACACACACACATATATATATATAAACACGCACACACATTGTACTGCCTCAGGTAAAACACTTGCAGTCAGTTAAACCTTTAATGTCAAGTTCACAAGCTGGTAGGCATAAACAGTATATGTAAACTTGCTAGATGACAACTGCTTGCTTGCACACACACAGGCACAAGCAAACACACACGGTGAATAGCTGCAAGAAGATAAATCCTCACAAATTCAGAAATATAGTTGTAAAGATATGAAGTAGAAATCATACAAATATCAAATAATAGTGACACAATATGAGGAAATTATTAAGTGAATGTTGCAAGACTAGCATCATTTAAACATTAAACAAACAAATAAATTGCTATTCTTTATAATAATTTAAGGCATTTCCTGAGATATTTAAGACCCTCTATATAAGATCAATAACAAAAGAACATATTTTCATCAAACGAAAAAGTAAACATAACATTATTCTTTGGTAAATAGCTGAAACAAAACGTAAAATACCATAATACAATAGGAATGTCACGTACTTTTATCTCATAATTTCAAGTTATATATCACATAAAAGACACAACTTTGTTATTAACATATGCTCAAACATTTAAACAACACATTATTAACACTATAAACAGTTGACGTACTGAGTGGCCAGCCTAAATCTTCACAAAACATGAATAGTCGAAAACTACGTGGCACACGGCGTATCACACGGTTCTCTGTCGAGGCCTCAACGGATTCAAAACAAGCGTTTTTGTAGAGCGTTCGTATAACTCTAGCGTCACTGTGGCCAACAAGTTACAAACTGAATGAAATTGAATAGTTATTCTTCTATTGATAAAATAAATCAAATAAATTCTTTATGATCTTAATTCTATATATATGTGAGACAAGGAATCCTTCACAATTCCTTCACACACACACGCACACACATACACACCTGACCGTCACCCGGCTTCCGTTTGGTCACTATAAGATGTAAATAAAGAAGTACAGTCATAGGCTAGGCCTACCTGTACCCCTGGCCCTCGACCATGCATTATGCTAATATACCAAGACCTCCCGAGGACTATATACAATGTCATGTGCATTCCATGTACATTAGCTGTCACAAACATAGGCCTATATAATGATGAAGAACTTGCTTTGGCGATTCTCAACGAAAAATCTCTTGGCTAAGTTTGATTGTTGGCTGTGGCTGTCTCACGCTGTTCAAGAATACAGGAAAACTTACCACGCAAACCGTCTTTTTGCCATATTCCATCATCATTCACTCCAGACTGTCAACAAATCCAAATAAAAAACAACAACAACGAGAGTTCACGAAGATGCAATGCACGGCAATATTCTGTTTACATCATGACGTC
>NC_091573.1:4682349-4684849 GCF_042767895.1 Penaeus vannamei | reverse complement strand
CTTCCTCTTCTTCCTTCACTTCCTCTTCTTCCTTCAATTCCTCTTGTTTCTTCAATTCCTCTTGTTCCTTCAATTCCTCTTGTTTCTTCAATTCCTCTTGTTTCTTCAATTCCTCTTCTTCCTTCACTTCCTCTTCTTCCTTCAATTCCTCTTGTTTCTTCAATTCCTCTTGTTTCTTCAATTCCTCTTCTTCCTTCACTTCCTCTTGTTTCTTCAATTCCTCTTGTTTCTTCAATTCCTCTTCTTCCTTCACTTCCTCTTGTTTCTTCAATTCCTCTTGTTTCTTCAATTCCTCTTGTTTCTTCAATTCCTCTTCTTCCTTCACTTCCTCTTCTTCCTTCAATTCCTCTTGTTTCTTCAATTCCTCTTGTTTCTTCAATTCCTCTTCTTCCTTCAATTCCTCTTGTTTCTTCAATTCCTCTTGTTTCTTCAATTCCTCTTCTTCCTTCACTTCCTCTTCTTCCTTCAATTCCTCTTCTTCCTTCAATTCCTCTTGTTTCTTCAATTCCTCTTGTTTCTTCAATTCCTCTTCTTCCTTCAATTCCTCTTGTTTCTTCAATTCCTCTTGTTTCTTCAATTCCTCTTCTTCCTTCAATTCCTCATGTTCTTTTAATTCCTCATGTTCCTTCAATTCCTCTTCTTCCTTCAATTCCTCTTCTTCCTTCAATTCCTCATGTTCTTTTAATTCCTCATGTTCCTTCAATTCCTCTTGTTCCTTCAATTCCTCTTGTTCCGTCAATTCCTCCTGTTCCTTCAATTCCTCCTGTTCCTTCAATTCCTCTTCTTCCTTCAATTCCTCTTCTTCCTTCAATTCCTCCTGTTCCTTCAATTCCTCTTCTTCCTTCAATTCCTCCTGTTCCTTCAATTCCTCTTCTTCCTTCACTTCCTCATGTTCCTTCAATTCCTCTTCTTCCTTCAATTCCTCTTTTTCCTTCAATTCCTCTTCTTCCTTCAATTCCTCCTGTTCCTTCAATTCCTCTTCTTCCTTCAATTCCTCATGTTCTTTTAATTCCTCATGTTCCTTCAATTCCTCTTGTTCCGTCAATTCCTCCTGTTCCTTCAATTCCTCTTCTTCCTTCAATTCCTCCTGTTCCTTCAATTCCTCTTCTTCCTTCAATTCCTCATGTTCTTTTAATTCCTCATGTTCCTTCAATTCCTCTTGTTCCGTCAATTCCTCCTGTTCCTTCAATTCCTCTTCTTCCTTCAATTTCTCCTGTTCCTTCAATTCCCCTTCTTCCTTCAATTCCTCTTCTTCCTTCAATTCCTCCTGTTCCTTCAATTCCTCTTCTTCCTTCAATTCCTCCTGTTCCTTCAATTCCTCTTCTTCCTTCACTTCCTCATGTTCCTTCAATTCCTCTTCTTCCTTCAATTCCTCTTTTTCCTTCAATTCCTCTTCTTCCTTCAATTCCTCCTGTTCCTTCAATTCCTCTTCTTCCTTCAATTCCTCCTGTTCCTTCAATTCCTCTTCTTCCTTCAATTCCTCCTGTTCCTTCAATTCCTCTTCTTCCTTCAATTCCTAATGTTCTTTTAATTCCTCATGTTCCTTCAATTCCTCTTGTTCCGTCAATTCCTCCTGTTCCTTCAATTCCTCTTCTTCCTTCAATTCCTCCTGTTCCTTCAATTCCTCTTCTTCCTTCAATTCCTCCTGTTCCTTCAATTCCTCTTCTTCCTTCAATTCCTCCTGTTCCTTCAATTCCTCTTCTTCCTTCAATTCCTCCTGTTCCTTCAATTCCTCCTGTTCCTTCAATTCCTCTTCTTCCTTCAATTCCTCCTGTTCCTTCAATTCCCCTTCTTCCTTCAATTCCTCTTCTTCCTTCAATTCCTCCTGTTCCTTCAATTCCTCTTCTTCCTTCAATTCCTCCTGTTCCTTCAATTCCTCTTCTTCCTTCAATTCCCCCTGTTCCTTCAATTCCTCTTCTTCCTTCAATTCTTCTTTCTTTAATTCCTCTTCTTCCTTCACTTCCTCTTCTTCCTTCAATTCCTCTTCTTCCTTCAATTCCTCTTCTTCCTTCAATTCCTCTTCTTTCTTCATTTCCTCTTCTTCCTTCACTTCCTCATGTTCCTTCAATTCCTCCTGTTCCTTCAATTCCTCTTCTTCCTTCAATTCCTAATGTTCTTTTAATTCCTCATGTTCCTTCAATTCCTCTTGTTCCGTCAATTCCTCTTCTTCCTTCAATTCCTCCTGTTCCTTCAAATCCTCTTCTTCCTTCAATTCCTTTTGTTTCTTCAATTCCTCTTCTTCCTTCAATTCCATTTCTTCCATCAATTCCTCTTCTTCCTTCAATTCCTCTTCTTCCTTCAGTTCTCCACGTTCCTTCAATTCCTCTTCTTTCTTCAATCCTCCTGTTCCTTCAATTCCTCTTCTTCCTTCAATTCCTCTTCTTCATTTCCTCTTCATCCTTCAATTCCTCCTGTTCCTTCAATTCCTCCTGTTCCTTCAATTCCTCTTCTTCCTTCAATTCCTCTTCTTTCTTCATTTCCTCTTCATCCTTCAATTCCT
>NC_091573.1:4672349-4674849 GCF_042767895.1 Penaeus vannamei | reverse complement strand
TTTGGCCGTGTTGGTTGGTTTGTTGGTTGGTTAGCGGGAGAACTCAAAAGGCGTCTCAGCCTAACTCAGATTCCATTAAATGATGGCGGTGATTCGGATCGTCTATTGGAGATCGTGATCCGGATTTTTAAAAGGATTTTCTCGCCTCCGCCAAAGAGTTTATGTGTACGTGAGAAAGATGATTTAATTGCATTTCTTTAAATGTGAATATTTTTATTACATCAGTGACCTTAATGCCTACAGGGAGATATGCGATCTCTTCAAGTTTAAAACACATTTACTGAGAAAATAAACTCTCCAATGTACAAACAAGCTCATTTCCCTAATAAGTGTATTTTAAATAACATATTTATGGACATACATATTTTCACATCTGTCGCACGTGACCTATGTGACCTCTGACACCTGGACCTTGCCTATTTTCTGCTCCGACAGAGACGGATGCGGAAGGGCACGTCCACCTGGTGCGCCACGCCTGAAGCACACGCATGCACCGCTGCGATGCAACTGGAAGGCAGCAGCGTCGTCGGAGTTGTCGCTTCGGCCCCGCCCCCTTGTCGTACGTACTGGTTTTCTGCCAAGTATCCATTCCTATTTTCCTTCCAAGATATGATAGAGCGATGTAAAGATAAGATTTATACATAGATACATACATTATTTCGAATACATTTGCTTGGAAAATAAAGCCTCCATGCTCGTACATTGGAGATGCTAATCCGTCAACATAATGACACTAGCAGCCGTATCTGTCTGTCTCATTTGTCTCCTGTCGCAGAGATAATGATCTCCGGGTCAGAGGCATAGACTGTCGAGATTCACCACGTCGGCGGGCGCGTGAGACCGTCACAGGAAACTCGTCCTTATAGGTCCTCCTTGGGCCTGAGCGGTCCCGACCAGCTAAGGGAAACCTTCCTTCCTTCCCTGTCTGCCCAACCCGGGGACGAGGTCATCCGAGGTCGACCAATCCGAGGCGGGACGGATCTGGCCCTCGACCAATCGGGAACACGGCGAGACCTGGCCCTCCTTCTCTGGCACCGCGAGGTCAACTCCATCGCATCGCTCGGGAAGGTCAACTCGGGAATTCTAGGTCAGCTGGAAAACCACTCCTCCCTTCTACTCCTCATTGATATTTGCATATTTTGCGATCTGACGTGATAGCTATAGTTTTATTCTTGCTACGTATTTTAGGCTTGCCTGTAGGACTCTTAATTTTTGTGCACATGCAGTTGTTGACGTTATTATATATTCCATTATCAACACCTTAGTAATTCCATACCCTTAACAATACACAAACGCCACTTTTATACATATTCTTTTCTAATATTCCAGATTTCAGAAGGGCCTGCAGCTTATATATTATAGAATAAACAGATATGTAATTGAATAAGCAAATTAATAAAATTGGGTTCCTTGCTCTCTCCGTCTCTGTCTGCCTGTCTCTCTTTCTGTCTCTCTCTGTCTCTGTCTGCCTGCTTGCCTGCCTGTCTCTCTCTCTCTCTCTCTCCCTCTGAAGTTAATACTCATTTTTACTCTCAATATCTCCCAAGTTGTACTCTTTATGAAATGGTATTGAGGAATATGGGATTTGTTTTTCATTTACTTAAAATGATTAAAGCTCTATGGGTAGAAAAGAATGCCGGTTATAGAACTATGGTTAAATATGTGATGAAAAAAAAGAGGGAAAAATATTCAGGAAAACATTGTACACTTTTAAGAACAGAGTTTATAAAGTGATTGAAACTGTAGGTCGATGTTTATATGTAAGTGAAAGACAAATCTGATGACTTCCCGAGTAACCATACATACACCCTCACTTATGTCATGTGTTTGATGTTATTGAAACGATAAATACATCAAAACCTTTTTCTCAATCGTTTCTCCGTATTCGTAACTTCGCCAACTCGCAATTTATTTTTACATCTACCTATTTATCTTTATATTTTCTCTCTATATTTATAAAAATTCAGTAGCTACGCAAACCCAGAATTGGATATTTTAAAATTTTTTACATCTACCTATCTATCAACCAATTTTCTCTATATTTCTAAAAGATTAGTAACTACACCAATCCACAATTGATTATTTTTACATCTATCTATCTATTTTTTCTCTATATTTCTAAAAACTCAGTAGCTACACCAACCCATAATTGATTATTTTGACATCTACCTATCTCTCTATCTATTTTTTCTCTATATTTCTAAAAACTCAGTAGCTACACCAACCCACAACTGATTATTTTGTTTATATCTACATATCTATCTATTTTCTCTCTCTCTATATAAAAAAAAAACAGTAGCTACGCCAACCCGTAATTGATTATTTTTACATCTATCTATCTATCGATTTTCTCTCTATATTTCTAAAAAAATCAGTAGCTACACCAACCCACAATTGATTATTTAGTTCATATCTACCTATCTATTTTATATATTACTAAAAATCAGTAGCTACATCAACCCACAATTGATTATTTTTACATCTACCTATCTATCCATCT
>NC_091573.1:4662349-4664849 GCF_042767895.1 Penaeus vannamei | reverse complement strand
TGATCAATGATAATATTCATAATAATGATAAATAGAGTAAATAATAAGCAACAGCAACATCGACGACAACAGTGATCCTAATGATAACAATAATAATAAATGATAATCATATCATTTAAATAGCAACAACAACAACAACAATAAATACAGCAACAATGATAACAACAACAAACACAGTAACAATAATAACAACAATAACACATAGAACAACAATAGTAACAACAACAGCAGCAATAATAACAACAATATCGACAATAATAACAACAACAGCAACAATAATAACAAGAGCAGCAACAATAATAACAACAACAGCAATAATTATAACAACAACAGCAACAAGAACACCAACAGCAACAATAATAAGAACAGCAACAATGATAACAACAACAGTAATAAAAATAACAGCAGCAATAATAATAACAAAAGCAAAAATAATAACAATACCAACAACAACAATAATACCAACAACAGCACCATCAACACCAACAACAGGAACAACAACACCAACAACAGCAACAACAATACCAACAACAGCAACAATAACACCAACAACAGCAACAATAACACCAACAACAGCAACAACAACACCAACAACAGCAACAACAATAACAATAATCAAATTAGCAGCATCCGTCTAGGACCCCCTCCCCCCCACCCACCCCCCACCCCCACCCCCCCCCCCCCCTCCCCCGCCCATCGCCGCGCGGAAACTTAGCACCAAGAAGCGGCGGCCTTAAGTTCAAGGTCACGTGGCCGGGAAACACGTGCGCGGCGACTCGCTACGCTAACTATATAAAGTGGCGCACGTCTAGAGAGCCTTCAGTGTCCCGCCAAAGTCGAGAGTAGAATCTGTCGTCTCTCGCTCTGCTCGCGGTCCCGACTGAGAGCGCGTGGGAGCGTAAGAGAGAAAGAGGGGGAGAATAAGGAGGAGAGAGAGCGAGAGCGGAATAGGACGCGAGGAAGTGAGGAAGGTGGAAAATAGAAGCGGGATGGTTCTTTTTCTTTTTTATATTGTGCTGTGAGGATGGTCATGGTTTTGTTAGTGTTGGAGACTCGTTTGTTTTTTCGATTCGTGGTTATGCGTCAAAAAAGGGTTTGAAATGACGGATTTTTGAATATTGACTGTTCCTTTTTTCTGTGGCTTGTCGTGTGGTTTTCGGCTGTGTTTTGACTGTGAAAAAAAAAAACTAAAAAAAAAATGAAAAAAAAAGAAATTGGAAGACAATAGGAAAACCAAACAGAAATCTTTATACTGGCTATAATTACTTTCTGATTGGCGAATTAAACACTTGACCACAAACTATATAAAAAATGTGACGAAAAAACAACAACAAAAAAACAGGAATAAATCTTGTTTTCCTTCCCGATGGAACTCTGCTTACAGGGCCAGAAAACAAACAACTGCAGGTGGTCGCGTGAGACTCCTGCGAGACGTGGGCCCAAAAAACAAAGCAAAACAAGAACAGCACAATTACTCCAGTGATTTGCGGTCGATACTGAAATGCCACTGACTTCGCTGACGTCAGATGGTGCTGACAGCGACCTCTTCGCACCGGAACCAAGGTCAGTGTCCCTTCGTCGGCGAATGCGACAATGAAAACAAACCTGACGACGAGCTTTTCTCCCGCGGACGAGCCGTGTCTCCAAAGGCGGTGAGGCAGACGGGGACTTTTTGAATAACCAGGACACTCAATTTCCCTTATTTTGTTATTGTTTGGGCTCCTTTTTTGGACTTCAGAGCCTCCCTTTCTGCTCTCTCCGGCCCTTGGAAAAAGAGCCACAGTGCCCTGTCTGAGACGGACGAAGATGTGAGAAAGAGAGAACTGTCGAATCCGAAGAAAAAGGAAGGATAAGAAGGAGGGAAAGAAAAGGGGGACTAATTCAAGGCAGAGTGAAGGGAAAGACGTGACTTCCCGAAGCGAAAAACGGAAAAAGAAAGAGCGCCAAGGACGAGAGAGAAAATAAGAAAGAAAGAGAGGAGGGACTAATTAAAGGGAGAGGAAAGAGGCGATTCCGGAGGCGAGAGCGAGAGAAGGCGGCGCCAAGGACTCCCACATGCCAGGGCGGCCGCGTCCAGTGCCCGCAGCGCCGCCCGCCTCGAGGACTCCCTGAGGCTCACGATGGACTCGCTGCCGCCCCGGACCCGCGCCCATCGTTTCGCCTCCGCCCCGCCCACCCTCAACGCCTCCTCCGCCCTCCTCCTCAACGCCACCCTCGACCTCCTCAGCGCCTCCGGAGGGGACCCCATGGGCGTGCAGCAGGGCGACCTCTCCTACGGGGGCGGCGTGGGCGTCGGAGAGCGGGAGAGCCTGTGGCCGACCTCCAGCTTCCCGAGCCTCAGCCAGGACCTGGTCGGAGGAGGAGGAGGAGGGGGAGGAGGAGGAGCAGGGGCGGGGGCGCTGGGCGGGGGCGTGGGCGGGGGCTTGGTCGGCCTCACGGGGAACCACTCCAACTACCCGGCCACCATGAGGCTCTCCGAGGAGGGCTACTACTTCTCGGC
>NC_091573.1:4632349-4644849 GCF_042767895.1 Penaeus vannamei | reverse complement strand
CCATCCCGGCAGAACCTTCCCTGTGAACCGCAAATAAATACGTGAAATACCTTTCGACACTTACACCGACTAGAACACGCGACGGAGGGAAACCAACGCCACGGTAAACAAACACGCGTCTCCTTTTCCCCCCAAACAAACAGAGAGGGGGGGGGGTTCCTCTCCTCACCTCCTCGGCCCTACTTCAACCTCACCTTCCCCCCCCCTCCCCTTTCTTCTCTCTCCCCCTCCCCTCCTCTTCAAAAGGTACCGCTCAAGATGGTACCTGAGATGAACGAGGCACAATCAGGTACCGCCCAACTGCAGTTACACAATAAAGATCTCGGAGAAACAGCAAGTACAATAACAAAACAAACAAAAACAAGAAAACAACAACAAAAAATACAGCAACTACAACAACAACAACAACAAAAAAACAATACAATGAGCTAGTATGAGCCTCTACCCCACCCTCCCCCACCCCCCAACCAGATACCCAAACAACAGTAAACCAACATGAAACAAAACGTCAACCCACATACCCAGTGCCCAGTATACCCCTCCTCCTCCCCCCCCTCCCACCCCGATTGACCCGTCACGATGCCTCTTGTGCCACGGAACTACAGCCCAGCGCGTGCCAGGATACGGAAAGTTTCGCTCATGTTGCTTCAGAGGATGTCAGGAAGGAGGAAATGTTGCAGAAGTCGTGTTATAAAGGGTAGCGGGTCACTTAGGACTATTCATTGTGATATGCAACTGATCTGCAACTCGATATATATACATGTATATATATATATATATATATATATATATATATATATATATATATACATATATATATATATATATATATATATATATATATATATATATATATAAGTAGTGATTATATGGACAGAATAGCCTCACCCCCATGGGTCCCCCCCTATGTACCTAACGTGTCATAACAGGAAGTGACCTAATGACTTCCGGAAGTAATTACCGTAATCGATTATGTGGGAAATCATAACCTTGACTAATGATGGAGAACACGCACACCTGAAGGTGCCTCCCTTTCCTCTCCAAAAACAATAATAATGAGAATACGAGAAAGAGGAAGAAGAAGAAGAGGAAGAAGAAGAAGAAGAAGAGGAAGAAGAGGAACAACAAACAAACATGGAACTTGTTGGCTGCAGGTCAAACTATCATCCTAAGAGCAGGTGTCAAGGTTCCACCACCCCAAATTTCTCACCAAAAAACACCTTGGACACAGCAGCTCACCCCCATGGGTCCCCCCATGTACCTAACGTGTCATAACAGGAAGTGCCCCAATGACTTCCGGAAGTACTACCGTAATCGATACTGGAAATCAATACGCCGAATTAATGATGGAGAACACGCACACCTGAAGGTGCCCCCCATCCCTTTCCTCTCCAAAACAACAACAATAATAATGAGAATACGAGAAAGAGGAAGAAGAAGAAGAAGAGGAACAACAGCAAACATGGATCCTGTTGCCGCAGGTCAAACTATCATCCTAAGAGCAGGTGTCACAGGTTCCAACACCCAACCCTCACCCAAAAACACCTTGGACACAGCACCACCCATGGGTCCTCCCTATGTACCTAACGTGTCATAACAGGAAGTGCCCTAATAACTTCCGGAAGTAATTACCGTAATCGATTATGGGAAATCAGTAACCGTGACTAATGATGGAGAACAAGGACACCTTAAGGATGCCCTTTCCTCTCCAAAACAATAATAATAATAAGGAGAATACGAGAAAGAGAAAGAAGAAGAGAAAGAAGATGAAGAAGTACAACAAACAAACATGCACCCAGCTGCCAACATTTTCAATTCCCACTTCTAGAGCAATAATGATAAGAGGAGAGGAAGAAGAATAAGAAGAAAAGAGAAAGACAATACAGGAAGAAGTAGACAAACAAACAAACATGTATTATCCTCATACCCCAAACACGCTATGGACAGAATAGCCTCACCTCCATAAGTACCGCCCTATGTACCTAACGTGTCATAACAGGAAGTGCCCTAATGACTTCCGGTAAGCAATTACTGTAATCAATTACTGAAAATATATAACTGTGACTAATGAGGGAGAATACGTCACTCCACCTCCTGTCCTCTCCTCTCCAAAACAATAATAATAATATTGAGAATGAAAGGTGAAGAAAAAAGGAAATTTGTAATTTCCTGCTTACATAGGTCAAACTATCAACCTGAGAGCAAGTGTCACTGGTTCCACCTCCTCCTCCATCTCTATATCAGGAAGAAGGGCTAATAGCAGAACAAACAAACACGGATCCTGTTGACACAGGTCAAACTATCATCTTGAGAGCAGGTGCCACAGGTTCCACCTCCACTCCAACACCACCCTCACCCCAAAAACACCACGAACAAAATTATTCACCCCATGTGGCGCTCTTTACCCTATAACGTACGTACCTGACATAGGTCAACCTATTCAAGACCCAGTGTCACAGATCTCCAAACACCACACACCCTTCACCTAAATTACACCCTGACATATTGGCTCACCACTATAGCTACCCTTGGTCACGACAGGAAGCAGGCCTAATGACTCCGAAAGTAATCATCATAATCGATTACACTGAAAATCAATAACTGTGGACTACGAGGGAGAATACGCACACCCGAAAATGCCCTCCTCTCCAAACAATACAATAATATTGAGAATGAAAGGCTGAAGAACAAACAAATATGCACCCTGCTGACATGGGCCAAACTATCAACCTGAGAGCAGGTGCCACAGGTTCCACACCCTCCCTTTCCCAGGAAGCAACAGAAGAAGCAGACAAACAAACAAACAAGCACCAATCTGCAGGTGTTGGCAGGCATTCACCTTCCAGCTTCCCCCCCACATACCCTCACCAAAGCAACAGATAATTGGTTATACCTTCATGTCCAACACGTAAGAGGAAGAAGATGAATAGACAAACAAACAAACATGTGAAGCATTAGGCTGATATAAACAAGTGTATTATCCAATAATAGGTGTTATCTCTTCCTACCTCCCTTCCTGTGGCCTGAAAGAGGTTCATCCCAGTGCAGTTAGCTCATTATAGTTATTCATCAGCTTAAGCTTGTAGCAAAACAAACTGCACAATAGACTGATGGATAAATTAGCTCCCGCCACTCCAAAAGTTAAATCAGAGCTAATGCACCACTACATTGGGTTGCCATAGATGTGCATCAAAGACATGGCTAATGGGAAGGTGAAGACCACAACCATACCCTCACCCCTGTTCCTCGCTCCAATGACTGCGTCGACAGGTCATCAAAAGAGGCAAAGAAATACCTAGCTCGGATGCGATATGGTTAAGTAATATTATCTGAGGGGGAGGGGTTGTGCGGAGGTAATGATCATGGGTATTGATCTGATAATTACATTTATTTTCCTCTATCGTTCGAAACACGCATCTAGCTTTAATGTTACACCCCATGACATAATACAATGTGATGAAAAGGATACAAAAATCAAGCACGTACTCAATATACCTTATTATCATCTTCAAATATACACTAGCACAAACAATCAGATATGCTTAAATCATACTTGGGCCACATGTCCATCCCCCGTGTCAATCAAATCAACATCTTCCCTGATCGTCATGGACGATATCATCAGTTAAATACGAACGTCGCCTTCTGGTGGGGTCGTTAGACATCGATGTAGTGCGAGAGGTGATTCGGTAATGAGCAACAGCGTAACCACTTCCCATGGCGATACGCCATAGTTATCTCGTCCTCTGAGGCGTGCAAAATCCAACAAGAAAGAATGCTATATTAACCAACACGAGTTTAAGATGTTGATACTATACAATATAAGGTATTTAAGCAAATCCAATTCTCACTCCATTTATGCATGCAAAATCACCGCAAAAACATACATGATAATCTCACTACAAATGCGCAATATAACAAGGGAAGTCTCACAAGAATAACAGAAACATCGTCGTGTTGACATTACCTTTGAGACCTCCATCGATCTTTAACAAGAAGTAGTCGTTCTTGCTAACGATTCTTCACAATAACTATACAATCTCAGCGAAAAGGATCATGAAAACTTTATGCAGGCAATGTCTTTATAACTGGCTTCCTAAACTCCTGGCAACGTGCACATCTTAACAGGCGACAATTGCAAAGAAGACACATAATTTGAATTTATTTTAATCGACTGGAATTTAATCCGCAAATGCAAATGTGGCAACTAATTTTCTGCATATTTGTACATGTCGATGTATCGCTACGTGTGAGATACTCATCCCGCCACACAACTGATACACATTTGAAACTCGCTCGTTCTTCCTATATACAAGCAAGCTTGCGAAAATTTGTAAAAGTGCGAATTATTTCATAAACTTGCTTGAGGGCATAATTCAACTAAATCCGCTTCGATCTTCCTGCAATCGTCTTTTCACCTGCCCACAAATATGCGGTTAAAGACTGAACTAAAAACTTCCGTCGGCCTACTGTAATTAACTTATCAAACGTCATTCAGACACCATTTTTAAAAAGTAATGCATAATTACTCCTTGATCAAAAATCCCTGTACAAAGAGAATAACTATTTTTACAATCGACATTGGAATAAAACTTTCATTTGCTCTATCCCTTCACTATTCTCTGATAAACTTAATATTCATACATGTTTGTCACGGAAACACTGATATGCCTAAACATCCTCGGCTATATATACTGGTCTACCATTTAATCTACCACTGGGCTACAATAATGAAAACTGTTGAAAGGTTCCTTAGAACAATTTATCTTAGAAAAATGAGCAAAGAGGTTTTAACAATTTGTAACAATATTTTTTTACGTTTCATAGGTTCGTATTCAACAAGGATGTTTTTTAGGATAAATGATAAAAACACGTTTACTCCTTCCGTCATAGTTTTTATCATTTTACATGTATTACAACATTTATGCACCATATTTTAAGTGGCACATGATTACCAAGTTACCGTTAATTGTCAGAAATGACGAAACCAAAGAAGGCTCCATAAACTGTTTTTTTAACGACTAAAAGAAAAGAGATAAAAAATGGTATAAAAGAAGAAGGTCAAGTAATCGAAACAAATACTATTCGCTGTTTTAGTATCAGGGTTCTCTATCAAAGCAAGACTTATATGATATGAAACAGTTGGTTGATAAAATAATCCTTTGTCATAGAGCTTTTATAATTTTACGTCGATGGACATAGATAAATTGTCAAAATTGGATTACTAACCATAGATAAATTTACTCCAAAGGAGAGGCGTACATGACAGCCTCAATACAATAGGTCTTAGCAGCTGGCATGCGAATTTCCGCTTCTTCTTAAACCAAGTCATCTGCAACTATGTATATTTTACAATCAGCATATTACTTCGCAACAAAGGCACTTCATTTTTCTTTTCTATGCGTCTGCATTGTATTCTGATTTTTACATATATAAAGGGTATGTATACAACATATATGGTATGTAAATTATAGAGGAAAGGTTAAAATTACACACCTAAAAGTAAAAGCGCAAACCGAAGCAATATCTTCATTACTTTTTCCATTAATGGCAAGTAGAAAACATTCGTTTGGGGAAAAAACGCTTTAATGTCATAATAAGGAAGAGGCAAAACGTCCTTTACACAACTCAGAGGAAAGAAAAAAAAAGACTTTTACCAACCAGTTCATCGAAAGATATATATATATGTAAGTGGAGTATATTTTTTGCAATGGTGAAAAGAGAAAAACCATTAAAATTGTTCGATTGTTGCTCGTCTTTAACAGAAGATAATGTATATTATCAGTAATGTATAGTAATTGAATACATTTGTTCTTTTCTCGTAATAATAATACAAAAGTCAATTGTTTATTACACACGTAATGTCTTATTCTTAAAGATGTCCCAAATAGTGACAGCGTTTGTCCAATATATAGATGATGAATATTCATACAGATTTGCGAGAACAACGCGACTCGTCACGAGCTATTGTCTCACCACATACCAGGCGAAAAAACAAACAGAAGTACTGTCCACCCATTCGTAAGAACGGCTTTGGAGCACAGTATTTCGCTCAAATTGCACTCTTTTTCATTACTTGAAAAAGGTAAAGCCCCATGTTCTAGATAGGCAGAATAAGACACCTCTTTGCTGGTCCTCGCAGCACATCCTTCTGCTTATTGACCTGCTCGTTCCGCTAGTTCACGCAGTCTGTTTCCCTATCAAACATGCCATACCTTGCTGGTGGACTTATCCTGGCCCCACCCTCGAGACTATGCTGGAGCTGGTCAAGAAAAAGTAGTGATTTTGATCATAAATGTAGGTATAACATGACTTCACACGGCACAAGGTATTCTGCAAGACTTGATACGTATTTGGCGATGCGTAATCATACGAGTATTCGAGTTAGATCCTTTGTGAATAAAACGCAACGATTTTATAAAACCATAAGGCAGTAATATTTCTTTGATAAGTATTTAAAAATACTAATAACCCATATGTGGTTGGTTGGAAAGAAGGGCAACAAATTGTCAAAACCATATTCTGAAATGAATTAGCCGTTGAACTAATCGTTTTTAGCCTTCTTTCCTCGCAATTCATCTTCCTTTCCACATACAGATAATATATGTAGACACTGTGGTTTTTTCGAGATGGCACCTCCGACATCGGTTACGGAAGTGTCCTTTGTTGAAAAGAGCATTTACATAGAGGCTTATGGATATTAACTCATCCAGTCATCTTCGCAATCATAGTTTCTCAAAATTTATTACGTAAAAATATGTCATCATTCCTGTAAGTGATAAAATCCGTGAGCACTTTATAACATCAATAGGTTTCATAAAACCTTGATAACAATAATGAATAACATTAATAAAAAAAAGTTTTAACGTATTTTGGCCCCCAGCGATTTTCATTCAGCAGATAAACGTTTGTTGTCACCGCCTCGCGAAAAGAGGTAAAGAAAGCGAATTATTTATACCAAATATGCGCCGAGAGTGAATTTCACCACAGATAAAAATGTTTGTTATCACCAATTTCGACTTGTTTGTTCAGAGTATATTTCTCCTGTAATACTAGCTGCAGCTTTACCAAGGTATTGGTTTACATACGCCAGATTTGCATGCACGCACCAAAGCGCCGGCGTTGCTTTTTGAAGTATTGTAACGCCCGCGACACCGACGGCTCGCGGCGGCTGCGGCGGCTGCGGCGGCTGCGGCGGCGCGGCGGCGGCGACTGCGGAAAGTAAAGACGCATGCGACGACCGCGGTGAGGGCGATGGCAGGGAGCGGAGGCAGCAAGTGGCGTCCAGAGTGAAGGGCAGTGGGGATGGACTGGAGTAACTTTTAAGAACCTACTCATTACATTTTCAAATATTTTTCAACCTTCCTTATGTAGAAATGAAAAACACTTCTTTATATACAAATAAATCTTGTTGACTACTTTAGTCTTGATAAAGATTCTTCATAATACCCAATGGCATGAAAAAGACGCCCAAGAAATCATGTTCAGATGACCCTGCTTGCCATTCCAGACCTACTTGTACCCGTGTTTACCTTGCAGGTAGGCTCTATTCTTCAAGAATCTTGGTCAAACCTGCTTTTAATAAATATTACAGTGTTAAAATCACACTCTGAACAGGTAAGTCGACGTGGAGGTATACGATGACACAGCCGGGGTGTCAAACACGCTGCTCGAGGGTCATATCCTCAAGGACGTCAGTGGACATTGCTATTTCAGTCTGTTAACCGACCGTTTTACATCTTTAATTAAGCCAGTCCTTCGTTATCTAAGATTATCACTTACACTCTATTATTGTCTCCTACGGCTTCTACGTCAACCATATGGTCGTTCCGCTTCGAGTCGACTCTGGCTCGCAAACTGTATATTAGGTAAAATTTGACTCCCTGGGGTAAATGAGACTGACATAGACGGTTTATCTATTAAAGATTACAATGCAAAATGTACTGAACATAATCTTTTAGGCATCGAAGAGTTATCTACATAAAGTCCATCACAAATTTTGTTAAAATATTATCTTTGACATCGAAGGGTAACCTACATAAAGTTCATCAAAATTTTAAAATTTCTAAAACATTTACATGTTTTTACCCACGAAAATTTGAGAAATACCATGTATTGTAGCAACTAGAGCGCCCCCCGCCCTTCCTCCCCGAGACGCCCGCCCGGTTACCTGCTGCCGCCTCCGCTCTCCGCCGCGGTCGTCGCATGCGTCTTTACTTTCCGCAGTCGCCGCCAAAGCGCTCGCCGCCGCAGCCGCCGCAGGCTGCCGCAGCCGCGAGCCGTCGGTGTCGCGGCGTTTGTACTTTCCCGCGCGCAGCAACGCCGGCGCTGAGTGCGACGCGTGCGGAAATAAAACGTATAGTAATATGCCTTGTTTGCCGCAGCTAGTATTACAGGGAGAAATATACTCTGAACAAACAAGTCGAAGGTGGGTGATAACAAACATTTTTATCTGCTGAATGAAAATTTTTTTTCAGGCACCTTATTTGTTATAAATAATTGCACTATTACCCACCTCTTTCGCAGAGGTGAGTGATAACAAACCCGTTTATCTGCTGAATGAAAATCCTTTCTGGAGGCAAAATACGTTAGCTTTTTTTTTAGTAATGTTAAGCACTTCTTCGTTATACAACAAGGTTTTATGAAACTATTGACGTTATAGGTAAAAAGGCTTGTCATACAGGAATGATGACATATTTTACGGCTAAATTTTGAGAAACTATGATTACGGAATGACTCGATGAGGTTAATATCCATAAACTCTATGTAAATGCTCTTTCAACAAAGGACACTGCAACTGATGTCGGAGGTGCCATCTCAGAAAAAACTGCAAGTCATCTCCCTATCATCGTGTATCTGTGTGCGGAAAGGAATAGCTGAATTGCGAGGAAAGAGGAAGAATTGCTGAATTAGTTGGGGCAACTACCGTTTCTGAGATGTTTTGACAATTTGTTGCCCTTCTTCCAACCAACCATATGGGTTATTAGTATTTAAATACTTATCAAGAAATATTACTGCCTTATGGTTTTATAAAATCGTTGCGTTTTATTCATTGGCACCCCAAGCTGATACTGTATGATTACACGCATCGCCAAATACATATCAAGTCTTGGGAGATACATATTCAGTGCCGTGTGAAGTCATGTTATAATTTCCATATTTATGATCAAAATCACTACTTTTTCTTGACCATCTCGTATAGTCGAGGGGGTGGGGCCAGGATAGGATCCACCAACAAGGTATGGCATGTTTGATAGGGGAAACAGACTGCGTGAACTAGCGAACGAACAGGTGTGTAGAAGGATGTGCTACGAGGACCAGCAAAGAGGTGTGTCATTCTGCCTATCTAGAATATGGGGCTTTACCTTGCTCAAATGACTGAAAAGGGTGCAATTTAAAGGCGAAATATCTATTAAATCAAGCAATTCTTCACGAATGAGTCGAGACGAGTACTTCGTTTGTTTTTTCAGTTTAGTATGCTTGCGAGACTAATAGCTCGTGACGAGTCGCGGTATTCTCCGCCGTCTGTGTAAGGTCTTCCATCATCTGTATATTGGACAAAGCATCATCACTGTTTAGGAGGACATCTTTAAAGGAATAAGACATTAGTAGTATTAATGAGCAAATTCACTTTTTGTATTATTATTACAGAAAAGACAAATGTATTCAATTGCACAAAACTTATTTTACTGATAATATACATGTCTTCTGTTAAAGACGACAGCAATGCGAGAACGTTTTAATGGTTTTGCCCTGTATTTCTTCATGACCTGCAAAAAATATGCTCCACCCATATGTATATATATATATTTCAGTCGTTCTTGGATTTGAGTAAAGTCTTTTTTTCTTCCTCTGAGTTATGTGTGCGATGTTTTTCTTCCTTATTATGACATTAAGCGTTTTTTTTTTCCCAAACGAATGTTTTCTACTTGCCATTAATGGAAAAGTAACAGATATTGCTTGGTTGCCACTCTCTTTTTCTTTTAGGTGTGTAATTTTAACCTTTCCTCTATAATTTACCTCCCTGTCTCTATGTTGCTCGCCGCATACCCCTTTACTGCCATGTAAAAACTGTGGGAATGTCTAATGCAGACGCATAGAAAGAAAAAGTAAGTGCCTTTGTTTGCAAGTAATATGCTGATTATGGAAAATAGAGAAGTTGCTGGGATGACTTGGTTTAAGAAAAGAAATGGAAATTGCATGCCAGCTGCTAAGACCTATTGTATTGAGGCTGTCATACACTTTCTACTCCTTTGAGTAAATTTATCCTTGGTTGATAATCCTGGTTTTAGGCGAATTTATCTATGTTCAATAGACGTAAAATTATGAAAGCTCTATGACAAAAGAGTTATTTTATCCCAAACTGTTTCATATCATATAAAAGTCCTTTGCTTTGATAAAGAACCTGATGCTAAAACGGCAAATAGTATTTGAACGATTACTTGACCTTCTTCTTTTACATATTTCTTCTCTTTTTTATTTTGATGGTGAAAAACGTTTATAGGGGCCTTTAACGGTTTCGTCGCCACGACAATTAGCGAAGGTGAGTAACTTGATGAAAATGTATGCATTACTTAAAAATATATGCACAAATGTATGTAATACATGTAAAATGATAAAAACTATGACAGGAAGGGCAAACGTGTTTTATCATTTATCCTAAAACGTCTTCATTTAGATACAGAGCCTATGGCTAAAACGTAAAAAAATGTATTACAATTGCTTAAAACCTCTTTTTATACATTTTTCTAAAAAGATAAATTGCTCCTAAGGAACCTTTCAACAGTTTTCATTGTTATGGCAATTAGTGAATTAATTATAAAACCATTATATCTTAGCCGAGGATGTTTAGACATATCAGTGTTTCCAATGTGACATGTATGAATATTAAAGTTTATCAGAGAATATTGAAGAGGTCGAGGCAGTAAGTTTTATTCAATGTCGGTGTAAAAATAGTTGTTTCTCTTTGTACAGGGATTTTTTTGATCAAAGGTAATTATGCATTACTTTTTAAAAATGGTGTCTAAGATGAAGCGTTTCCCGATAAAGTTAATTACAGTAGGCCGACGGAGAGGTTACTTTTAGTTCGATCTTTAACCGCATATTTGTGGGCAGGTGAGAAAGACGATTGCGGGAGATCGAGAAGTAAAGTTTGGTTGAATTTATGCCCTCAAGCAAGTTTATGAAGCATAATTCACACTTTTACAAATTTTCGCAAGCTTGCTTGTATATATAGGAGAACGGTGCAGGTTTTGAAATGTCGTATCGGTTGTGTGGCGGGACGAGGATTATCTCGCAAAATGTGACACATCGACATGTACAAATATGCGAGAAAGCGTAGTTGCCACATTTATATTTGCGGATTAAATTCAAGCCGATTAAAAACTCGATTCAAATTTTCTTATATTGCATTGTCGCCTGTTAAGATGTGCGTTTGTGGAAGGCTGAAAGCCAATATAAAGACATTGCCTTTAACAAGAGTTTTATGATCCTTTTCGCTGAATTGTATAGTTATTGTGCAAGAATCATTGGCAATATAAGAAAACGACTGCTATAACTTGTTAAAAGATGAGTGGAGGTCTCAAAGGTAGTAATCGCCCACGAAGATAAGTCATTTCTGTTATTCTTGTGAGGACTTCCCTTTGTTATATTGCGCATTTGTGATAAAAGTTATCATGTATGTTTTTTTTTGCGAGTGAATTTTGCATGCATAAATGGAGTGAGAATTGGATTTTCGCCAAATGCCTTATATTTGTATAATATCAACATCATAAAAACTCACAAAGTTGGTTAATATAGCATTCTTTTTTCTTTGTTTGGGTTACACCTCCGGGACGAGATAGCAGCGCCGTTTCGCCATGGGAAGTGGTTTGCACTTTTCATACTCGTTATACCGGAATACACCCTCTCGCACTCACATCGATGTCGCCCGACCCCACCCGGGAGAGGCGACGTTCGTGGCAATCTCGGTAATCATCGCCATGAGCGATGAGGAAGATGTTAGTTTTTAGTTGACGCGGGGGATGGACGATATATTCAAGTATGATTTAAAGCATGTCTAGTTGTTTGTGCTAGTGTATATTTTGAAGATGATAATAAAGGTATATTGAGTACATGGCGATTTTTTTGTCATCCTTTTCATCGTACATTGTATTATTATTATTGTGTGCATTAGCAATTAAAGCTAAATTTACGTAAGTTTTCAGACACGATGGAAAGCTAAATATAATTATCAGATCAATACCCATGATCATTTACCTCGCACAACCCCTCCCCCTCAAGATCAATTTTCTTAACCCTTATCGCATCCGGAGAGCAGCTAAGAGTATTTCTTTGCCCTCTTTTGATGACCTGTGGCCACGCAGTGTTTGGGCGAGGAACAGGGGTGAGGTATGGTTATGTCGATTATTTCACTGCTCATTAGCCATGTTCCTTGATCACACATCTATGGCAACCCTAATGCTGGTGGGCGTGCATTAGCTCTTTAGTTAGTACTTGCG
>NC_091573.1:4624849-4627349 GCF_042767895.1 Penaeus vannamei | reverse complement strand
GAGAGGAGAGGGGAGAGAGAGAGAGAGAGAGAGAGAGAGAGGGAGAGGGAGAGAGAGAGAGAGGGAGAGGAGAGGGAGAGGGAGAGGGAGAGGGAGAGAGAGGGAGAGGGAGAGGGAGGGAGAGGGAGAGAGAGAGAGAGAGAGAGAGAGAGAGAGAGAGAGAGAGAGAGAGAGAGAGAGAGAGAGAAAGAGAGAGAAAGAAAGAGAGAATGTTTCTTTCTCAACACTGAAATAATTCCTTACGATCAGCAATATCAAGTAATAAAAGAACAGAGCATTGCCATATTCTCAGTGCTGGCATCAACCGCCGACAGAGATACAATTTCCTTTACCCGCATATGCTCCTGAGCCACTGAAATGGGAGCAGCACGGTGATCCCCTTCGTTCAAAAACCAATAAAGTTGTCATGGTGAAGTTGGAACGTTGTCTGGTAGTCGACAAGGCCTTAGGTATGCTTTAAAGGTCGCCTCCAAAGTGACTATGAAATAATGGAAGAAGCTTTTGGGAATAGCAACAAATGTGCGGCTTAGTCAGGTATATTTAGACGGACTCGATCTCTTAGTCAAGCTGAAGGTCCATGGCTTCTAATGTCCACGACTGCAATGGCAGTTCTCGTGAATAAACACTCTACTCCACTACACGCTCCATGGAAGTTATGAGAAATCCTTTTATCTCTCAAAATATGAAACATATTATCCATTACACTTTTAGTTACGGTCTAGTATTTTTATTTTTATTTTTTTTATTTATTTATTTATTTTTTTTTTAAGGATCGGTTACAGTTGCAATTTCGCCAGCGGGACAAGCCTTAGGTCTCCGAGATTAAAGGCCTTATTCCGTGAAGACAAAAGGCTTATACAAACAAGATTGCGAAGGGAATTTATCAAAAAGGACTATATACTGTATGGATAATCCCCCCAAAGAAAAATAATAAATTTAAAAAACAAATAAATAAAAGTATGATAAAGAATAAGAAAAAAATGATACCGATTGAAGACAACAGATATCACTTCTTCCATAAAAGTCAAACTATGGGCCCATCCGAAAATCCTACTGTCATTATCACCTATCATTTAAGAAACAAACTACCTCTTCCAACCCAAACGACCGAATTAGCTGACCTCCATTCCACCGCCAAGCAACAGTGAATGTCCTCAAAGGAGTTCAACTTTGGAAAAGAAATTCCTCTTCGTGATCTCCCAGTCCTCGCGTCACCTCTCCAGTCTCCATGAATCAGTTTATCCCCGTTTGCCAGCCACTTTGCGACCTCTTTAATAGCTCCTAATCTTAGGAATGAATAGTGGTCGTGCTGGTAACTCCCAGCTAATCCGTCCTCTTGAAGACGCCATATCCATCTTGCTTCTTCTCGTGTATTTCTTCGACAGAATATATGGATTGTGAGAATTTCTTTTCATCCAGATCTGACCGTCTTCCGTTTGGAAATGTGAATGGATTCTTCACCGACCAGACCTCTACGACCTTCGCACTTACCCAGGAGCCCGAAGGTCACTAGAAACCACCGATTTATGGAAGGCGTTTGACCTCATCCATCACACTGTCCTCCTCAGCCAAAATTATCTCCCTGGGATTTCACGGGTCATTTGGAATGGTTTCTCTTACCCGGCTTCCACTTCCGGAGAGCCTGGGCAGAGAGGTGAATTACTGACGAAGGCTAACCTCCTTAGGGTGTTTCTCAAGTATTTGTACGTTATCAGTTAGTATTGCCCTTAGTAGTTGAAGATGATACAACCAGTGAATCTCTGACAATATACTCACATGTTAGCATATGCCTACAAATCATGGCAAAGCGGCATCTTATTTACAAGATTCCTTCGACCATATATCAAAAGGAACTGCAACGAAGATGCAAAACAAGCACCAGGATATACATGGCACTAAAATTCGAATGCAATGGATCGCACAGCCGCGAAGGAACCAAAAAATAGAGAGCGAAGATGTGCCTCGTTTCTCACTGGCGAATCGCGGTGAAGATCTGAAAATGGTTCTCACAAATACCAACAGAGGAGTACCAAAGCTCCTACATATGGTTCCTGATATATCTACCTTGTGTCCTCTTTGAAAACACCTGCTGTATCCCTAGAAGCCCAATCCCCAATGTGGGCGACTGACAAAGTGAATGCACAAACCGCGCTAGATTTCATT
The DNA here is from genome assembly GCF_042767895.1 of Penaeus vannamei. Taxonomy (NCBI): domain Eukaryota; kingdom Metazoa; phylum Arthropoda; class Malacostraca; order Decapoda; family Penaeidae; genus Penaeus; species Penaeus vannamei. The sequence continues at coordinate 4,625,186 of NC_091573.1, read as the reverse complement.
ACAAACATTGAAAGTCATACAAGAAAAAACAGAAAAGCCCTACGTATTTAAGTTTGCATTAAAGTATTCTATAGATACTGATGAGTAAAGTTAGCTGTATATTCCCTCCCTACAAGAATGGAGCGAGTTTTTAAAGAGGAAAAGTTTGCTCATAATATCTGAACTTGCTGTTCTGTGTCCGATTTTTCGGCAGTGAACTTCACATTTTTGGATTAGGTATGGAATTAATTTTGGAACAAAATCATCATCATAATAATTCTAATGATGATGATGATAGTGTTAATGATAATGCTGATAATGAAAATAATGCTAATAATGGCGATAATGATGATAGAAA
>NC_091573.1:4609849-4614849 GCF_042767895.1 Penaeus vannamei | reverse complement strand
CTCAGGGGGGAGGGGGTTGTATAGCATGACGCAGTATTCACGGGGGGGGGGAGGTTGTATAGCATGATGCAGCATTCACTCTGGTATCAACATTAAGGTGTCACGTTGTTTACTGTCGTCAAAGACAGGGCTAAGCCGGGCTACGTGGGGGAAGAATAGCCTTGTGGGGGGAGTGGGGGGTCGTATAGCATGATGCAGTATTCACTCTGGTACCAACATTTAAGTGTCACGCTGTTTACTGTCGTCAAAGAAAGGTCTAAGCCGGGCTACGTGGGGGAAGAATAGCCTCGGGGTCGTACAGCATGACGCAGCCTTCACTCTGGTACCAACATAAACCCATTCGCTATCTCAAACGCCGTAGTTCCCTAGCCCTAGTAACAGACACCGAACGACAGCGCCCAGTCTGACAACGTGCCAACACGCATTCCTATTCTTATCACACGAAACCCACGATTGATATGACGTCACTGTGCTCCCCGGACGCCACTCTGTCCTCTTGGGAAGCAATGAGTCATGTGAGTATGTCCTGCGAACCGTAATCACAGGGAAGCAATGAGTCATGTGAGTATGTCCTGCGAACCGTAATCACAGGGAAGCAATGAGTCATGTGAGTATGTCCTGCGAACCGTAATCACAGGGAAGCAATGAGTCATGTGAGTATGTCCTGCGAACCGTAATCACAGGGAAGCAATGAGTCATGTGAGTATGTCCTGCGAACCGTAATCACAGGGAAGCAATGAGTCATGTGAGTATGTCCTGCGAACCGTAATCACAGGGAAGCAATGAGTCATATAAGCATGTCCTGCGAACCGTAATCACAGGGAAGCAATGAGTCATATAAGCATGTCCTGCGAACCGTAATCACAGGGAAGCAATGAGTCATATAAGCATGTCCTGCGAACCGTAATCACAGGGAAGCAATGAGTCATATAAGCATGTCCTGCGAACCGTAATCACAGGGAAGCAATGAGTCATGTAAGCATGTCCTGCGAACCGTAATCAGTCGATAACAAGCCTCGGGGAGCGCCAAGTCCACTCACACTTGCTCTGATATTTGATAACGTTGATGAGGATTGTCATGAGAGTGATGAAGGTCGTAAGGATCGTTGTAACAAGGCCTCGTGATCATGATGATTAATCACGATGATTTTAGATAATCATGGCAACGTAAAATAATTATGGGAATGTGAAATAATCATGGAAATGTGAAATAATCATGGCAACGTAAAATAATCATGGAAATGTGAAATAATCATGGAAATGTGAAATAATCATGGGAATGTAAAATAATCATGGGAATGTAAAATAATCATGGGAATGTAAAATAATCATGGGAATGTAAAATAATCATGGGAATGTGAAATAATCATGGAAATGTGAAATAATCATGGAAATGTAAAATAATCATGGGAATGTAAAATAATCATGGAAATGTAAAATAATCATGGGAATGTAAAATAATCATGGCAATGTAAAATAATCATGGCAATGTATAACAATCATGGAAGTGTAAGATTTAATATGGTAATGAGAACCAATACCATAATTGACCCAGCTGAAACCAGGACAACAGGAAATGGGTCTGCCTGTGTGCTCTCACCTGCCAGCCGCTGAAAGTGCCATGACTCGACACTTTTTCCCTCGTCGCGTTCAGTTATTCATGTGCAATTATGGACTTTTTTGCCGGATTTAGTAGCACAGTTTTTTTTTGTTTGTTTGTTTTTTTCGCCCGTCCCGCATGTAAACTGGGCTTTCCCTTATAGGCCAAAGCTTAAATCTTTGTCGCTGTATCTACCTATCTATCTATCTGTTTATCTATCCATCCATCCATTCATCTATCTATCTATCCATCTATCTATCTATCTATCTATCTATCTATCTATCTATCTATCTATCTATCTATCTATCTGTCTATCTATCTATCTATCTACCTCTTCATCTATCTATCTATCTATCTATATATCTATCTACTTCTCCATCCATCTATCTTTCTGGCTACCTATCTATCTAAAATACTATCGATCCGTCTATCTATCTATCTACCTATCTATATACATATCTATCTATCTATCTATCTAACCATCTATCTATCTACCTATCTATCTATCTATCTACATATCTATCTATCTATCTATCTAACTATCTATCTATCTACCTATCTATCTATCAATCTACATATCTATCTATCTATCTATCTAACTATCTATCGATCTATCTATCTACATATCTATCTATCTATCTATCTGTCTAACTATTTATCCATCTTTCTCCTTCTCTCACGCCATTTCACTCACCCCATCTCCCATCCTCTTCACACGCTCATTAAACCGAGAAATATCACAACAAAATCAGACATCAGTTCCAGATGACTTGATCTCTCCCGCTGCCTTCCCCTTCCCTCTCTCAAGTGGTGTCAAGTGTCCTTATCTACGCCCTTTTCACACTTGTCACTTATCGGAGTCGAGGGCGGGGTGGGTGGTAGCAGGAAGGTCGACAGGAGGCTGGAGTGCGAGCTATGGGGGGTATGTTAAGTGGAGGAGGAACTGGATTCGCCTTCTGTCGAGTCGTCTGGAGGAAGGTTGGTCACGAGGAGGAGAAAAAGGCCTTGGGAAAGGATGAAAAAAAGGTGTTAGGAAAAAAAAGGAATAATAAAAAAAAGTGTTGGATGAGAGGGAGAGAGAGAGAGAGAGAGAAAGAAAGAAAGCGTGTTGGAAGAATTAAAGAAAAAGGAAAAGTGTTGGAAAAATTAAAGAAGGAAAAGTGTTGGAAAAATTAAAGAAGGAAAAGTGTTGGAATATTTAAAGAAGGAGAGGCCTTGGGGAAAAAAATAAAGAAGGAGAGAATCTAAGAAGAGCTGTTGGAGAGGGAAATCAAGATAGAACAACAAATAAAAGTATCAGGAAAGATAACTAAAAGACAAAAAACGATGAAAATAGATATAGGATACTGAGGAATGCTTCTTGGAATAAGCAGAGGGAAAAATGTTGCTCAATTACTGACAATGAAGGTAATACGATTGCAGAGTTAAAAGTAAAGATGTTGGACAAGAGGCTTTGCAAACATGGGGTCCTTGTGCTTTGCAGAAACTATTTTGCCGACGAGGAAGAGAAAAAAAAAAAGAAAAAGAAAATTCATTAATAGACAAATAAAATTCAGCAGATGAGGGAATAAGGACCTCAAACCCCGTCATTATGAACGTGGCTTGTCAGTGGAGGATTACCAAGAAGATAACAGACATCTTGACACACGCTCAAGGGCTGGGAAGGGGAGAGCCTATGTTGCTATGGTGAACCTATGTGATTATGTTGCCGGAATACAGCATAGTCGGAGGAGGAACCTAAATGAAATTGAATCACACGAGGAGGATCGTCGAGATTAGAGATGAGGGACGAATAACGAGACAAGAGTTATGGATCTTTGTTTATTACAATGTGTTTGAGATTATGGTGAGAGAGAGAGAGAGAGAGAAAAAAAAGGTTTTGTCTTACCAAGGCTCGAGTTGTTCTTTGGGGAAATTAAATATTCCCCTTATGAAGAATCCTAGTCAAAAAAAAGAAAAAAAAAAGAGGAAATCTGGAATTCTTTAGCACAAAGGGTGGCCAACGAAAATTGACGAAATGTAGAAAAAAGCGAAGAAAGGAAATTGGAGCACATATATTTTGAGACAGAGTATCAACTGGAGCCATATATTTTGAGACAGAGTATCAACATTGCCAGATTCGGGTTCCACTGTCCGTAAAGCAAGTGTACTAGCGCTGTAGATGGCACAAAATCCACTTGAGAGATACGAACATGATAGCAAAGAGTCGCTGCTAGACGACTGACTTACCACTTCGCCATAAAGAGTTTAACAAAGTGGAAACCGATCTATCCTCAACAGAAGGTGGGAAGAGGAAGAACCACGCAATTAAGAGAGAGCAAAAAAAGAAAAGAAAAAAAAAAAATATATAGGCCTGATCTGCCTAGTTTTTTTTTTTTTACCCCAAAGGCAGATCGCTTTCCTCACAGCGCTGGCAGGAGATTGAACCCTTCAGATTACTTTTGATTAATAGTCATACTACAGTCCCCATATACAAAAAAAAAAGAAAAAAAAGAAAAAAAAAGAAAAAAAAATGTTTCTAGGCAGGGTGGGATGGGCGTGCAAACAGGGTGGAAACAGGAGCGAGAGGAGTAAAGAAGGTGGGAGGCACAGAAGAGGCAGAGAGAAGGTACAGATGCCGCTAATAAACCCAATCCACCCGTTTGATATCAAGCGCTGATGCGTTCACGACCATATGAGGTGACTGGTAACCAAATTCAATTATCCTCTCTCCCTCTCTCTCTCTCTCTCTCTCTCTCTCTCTCTCTCTCTCTCTCTCTCTCTCTCTCTCTCTTTGTCTTTGTCTTTGTCTTTGTCTTTGTCTCTCTCTCTCTCTCTCTGTCTCTCTTTCTCTCTTTCTCTCTCTCTTTCTCTCTTTCTCTCTTTCTCTCTCTCCCTCTCTCTATCTCTCTTTCTCTCTTTCTCTCTCTCTTTCTCTCTCTCTCTCTCTCTCTCTCTCTCTCTCTCTCTCTCTCTCTCTCTCTGTCTCTCTGTCTCTCTCTCTCTTTATTTCTCTTTCTCTCTCTCTCTCTCTCTCTCTCTCTCTCTCTCTCTCTCTCTCTCCCTCTCTCTCTCTCTCTCTCTCTCTCTCTCTCTCTCTCTCTCTCTCTCTCTCTCTCTCTCTCTCTCTCTCTCTCTCTCTCTCTCTCTCTCTCTCTCCTACTCTCTCGTACTCTCCGCCTTAATAGCTCTATCTCTCTCTCCCTCTCTCTCGCTCGCTCTCCCATGCTCTCCCGTTCTCCCGCTCTCTGGCTGTGTCGCTGTCTCTCTCTGACGCTCTCCTACTCTCTACTTTTCTCTCTCTCTCTCTCTCTCTCTCTCTCTCTTTATTTCCTCTTCCCCTCTCTCCTTCTTTCCAAGTCTTCCTTCCTAATGCTCTTTCTCTATCTTCCACACGCTTTCTCTCTCTCTATCTCTCCAT
>NC_091573.1:4574849-4584849 GCF_042767895.1 Penaeus vannamei | reverse complement strand
GAGGGAGAGGGTGGAGAGAGAGAGAGAGAGAGAGAGAGAGAGAGAGAGAGAGAGAGAGAGAGAGAGAGAGAGAGAGAGAGAGAGAGAGAGAGAGAGAGACAGACAGACAGACAGACAGACAGACAGACAGACAGACAGACAGAAAGAGAAATAGAGAGAGACCACACAAAAAATGTTGAAGAGTGAAAGATATAAAGAAATAAAAAAAAAAAAAAATAAAAACAGATGTTATCAAATGCCACAGGTGAGACGTCTCGCAGTGGTATGTCACTCCTCCCTCCCTCCCCTCACTTCCCTCTCCCCCTCCCTCCCCTCCTCCTCTCTCTTCTCTCTCCCCTTCACACCCCCTCCCCTCCCTCCTCTCCTCTCCCCCCTCCCCTCCCTCCTCTCCTCTTCCCCCTCCCCTCCCTCCTCTCCTCTCCCCTCCCTCCTCTTCTCACCCCTCCCCTCCCCTCCCCTCTCCTCCTCTCTCCTAACCTCCCCTCGCCTCCTCCTCCCCTCCCCCTCCCCTTCCCTTCCTCCCTCGCCTCCTCTCCCCCTCCCCTCCCTTCCTCTCCCCTCCCATCCCCTCCCTCCTCTCCTCTCCTTCTCCCCTCCCCTCCCTCGCCTCCTCTCCCTCGCCTCCTCACCCTCTCCTCTCCCTTCCCTCCCTCCTCCCTCCTCCCTCCCCACCCCTCCTCCTCTTCTCACCCCTCCTCTCCTCTCCCCTCCCTCCCCCTCCCTTTCCTTCCTCGCTCCTCCTCACCCCCTCCCTTCCCTCCCTTCCCCTCCCTCCCTCCTCACCCCCTCCCATCCCCCTCTCCCTCCCCTCCACTCCCTCCCTTCCCTCCCTCCTCCTCATCCCCTCCCTTCCCTCCCCCCTCCTCCTCTCTCCTAACCTCCCCTCCGCCTCCCCTCCCTCTCCTCTCCCCTCCCCTCCCCTCCTCTTCTCACCCCCTCCTCTTCTCTCCCCCTTCACACCCCCTCCCCTCCCTCATCTTCTCTCCCTCCTCCCTCGCCTCCTCACCCCCTCCTTCCCTTCCCTCCCCTCCTCACCCTCCCCTTCCCTTCCCTCCCTCCTCCCTCACCCCCTCCCTTCCCTCCCCTCCCCTCCCCTCCCTCCCTCCCTCCCCTCCTCACCCCTCCCCTCCCTCCCCTCTCTCCTCTCTCCTAACCTCCCCTCGCCTCCCCTCTCCCTTCCCTCCTCTCCCCTCCCCCCCCCTCCCCTCTCCTCCCCCCCCCTCCCCTCCTCTTCTCTCCCCCTCCCATCCACTCCTCTCATCCTCTCCCCTCCCTCCCCTCCCCTCCTCACCCCTCCCATCCCCTCTCCTCTCCCCTTCCCTCGCCTCCTCTCCCCTCCCATCCCCTCCTCTCCTCTGCCCCTCCCTCCCCTCCTCTCCCCTCCTCACGCCCTCCCCTCCCCTCCCCTCGCCTCCTCTTCCCTCCACTCCCCTCACCTCTCCTCCTCTCCCCTCCCTTCCCATCCCTCTCCTCCCCTCCCTCCCCTCCCCACCCAGGCTAAGTGCCAAAAATTGGTGGTTGATTTAGCGCAAGAGATGTGGCGGTGGGGGGGGGGGGGGCGTGAGAGGAGCAAAAACGAGAGTACGAGAGAGAGAGAGATAATAAAAAAAGAAGATGGAGAAATAGATAGAGAGCGAACGAGGGATAGAGAGAGGCAGGTAGATCGACGTAAATAGATGTATGAACCGAGACAGATAGGTAGACAGAACGATAGATAGACAGACAGACAGATAGATAGATGAATAGAAAGACATTGAGAGATATATAAATCGAGATAGAAAGAGAGAGAGAGAGAGAGAGAGAGAGAGAGAGAGAGAGAGAGAGAGAGAGAGAGAGAGAGAGAGAGAGAGAGAGAGAGAGAGAGAGAGAGAGAAAGAAAGAAAGAAAGAGAGAGAGAGAGAGAGAGAGAGAGAGAGAGAGAGAGAGAGAGAGAGAGAGAGAGCGAGAGAGAGAGAGAGAGCGAGAGTGAAAGAAAGAGCGAGAGAGAGAGAAAGCGAGAGAGAGAAAGAGAAAGAGAGAGAGAGAGAGTGATAGACAAACAGCCATTACCATAGCTAGACAGACAGACGAAAAATATAAAACAATATCCAAACAAAAAGAGAAGGAAAGGGGAAAAAATGAAATACGAGAAAATAACAAAAATGAAAAGAAACCCCATCCGTTTCCACACTTTTATTCCATTTGTCCGGCTGCCACAAGGCCACCCCGTTTTCTTTGCGGTGCCACGGTCTATTAGGAAGGGGGGACTAAAATTTATCTTACTTTTCACAATTTTGAGCGTGTGTCGGGCACGTGTTACCCACTCATGCAAGACATCACATTCCTTGGGCCAGAAATCATAGGGAAAGGCGTGTCGAAAAAGGGAAATGGGGGAGGAGGAAAAAGGGAAATAGGAGAGGAGGAAGAAGGGAAATGGGGGAGGAAAAAGGAAAAATGGAGGAGGAGGAGGAAAAAGGGAAATGGGGAGGAGGAAAAGGAGAAATGGGGCAGGAGGAAAAAGGGAAATAGGAGAGGAGGAAAAAAGGAAATGGAGGGGCGAAGGAAAAGGAGAAATAGGAGGAGCAGGAAAAAGAGAAATGGAGGAGGAGGAGGAAAAAGGGAAATGGGGAGGAGGAAGAAGGGAAATGGAGGGCGAAGGAAAAGGAGAAATGGAGGAGGAGGAAAGAGGGGAAATGTGGGAGGAATGAGAGACGTGAATGGAGGTAGAAGGGAAGAGGAGGAGCGAAGAGGAGATAGGAAACAGGGAAACATGGGAGAAGGGCGAAGGAAGAGGGGCAAGAAAGAGTAAGGAAAAGGGAAAAGGAGGAAGAGGGAAGAGGAAGAGGGAGAAAAAAACAAAACAAAACAGGGAAGCGGGAAACACAAGAGAGAGAAAATCAAACGAAGAGGAGTAAGAAGGAGTAAGGAGAGTTGAGAAGAAGGAAAAGGAGGGAAAATAATAAACTTGAAAGAGGGACGAAGGAAAAGAGAAAGAAGGAAGAAGAAAGAGGGAGGAGGGGAACAGGGGAAGAAAGTAGAGAAGGAGAAAAAAATATATGAAAATTTGGAAAGGGGAATAGGGAAGAAGATGGAAGACGGACGAGAGAAGATGGAAAATGGAAGATAGAAAAGGGAATTGGGGAAAAGTAGGAGAAAAAGAGAACGAAGAAGGAGACGGAAACACATACAAGGGGACAAAAAGACGAAACCAATAACAGGAAACAGAGGAGAAAAACGAATAAAGGTACAAAAAAAAGCCAAGAGAACGAAGCAGGAGGAGGGAAAAAAGAAATAAAAGTGGAGACATAAGAGAGAAGAATAAAATCCTGATGTTGGTATGTATGGTATGCGTTCATTACTTAGGCTCTGGGTGATATTTAGTCATTGGGTAGAGAAGGATTATTTATTTATCTATTTATTGTGTATTTGTTTGTTTGTTTGTGTGTAGACTGATTGGGCTGTTTTGTTTGTTTGCTTGTGTGTATATTGATTGGGTTGTTTTGTTTGTTTGTGTGTAGACTGATTGGGTGTACTTGTTTTGTTTGTGTGTACACTAATTGGGTTGTTTGTTTGTTTGTGTGTAGACTGATTGAGTGTACTTGTTTTGTTTGTGTGTAGACTGCTTGGGTTGTTTTGTTTGTTTGTCTGTGTGTGGGTGTTTGTGTGCAGACTGCTTGGGTGTACTTGTTTTGTTTGTTTGTTTGTTTGTGTGTATACTGATTAGGTGTACACATTTTGTTTGTTTTCTTGCGTGTGAGTGTTTGTGTGCAGACTGATTGAGTGTACTTGTTTTGTTTTGTTTGTTTGTGGATGTTTGTGCGTAGACTGATTAGGTGTACTTGCTTTCTTTGTTTATTTGCGTGTGGGTGTTTGTGCATAGACTGATAGATAGATAGACGTAAATAGATATATAAACCGAGAGAGAAAGAGAGAGAGGTAGATAGACAGAATGATAAATAGACAAGCAGATAGACTGAAAAAGAGGGAGGTGTTGATGAGAAGAAAAAGTGTGATAAGTCAAGAAATGGATAAAGATGTTGATAAAAAGAAGAAGAAGAGGAAGAAGACGTTGCCAAGGAAGAAGAAAAGGGAAAAAGAAGAGAGGGAACAGGAGAAAAAGACGAAATAAGAGGAGGAGGATGGTGAGGACGAGAGAGAGAATAAAAAGAGAAAATAAAATGGAGGAGAATGCGAAGAAAAGGATGAGGAAAAAATGAAGAAAGGTGTAGATGAACCCCCACCCCCCTCCCCCCAAATAGAATATAAATAGAAAACAAGAGTCCATTAGTTGTATACGAAGTTTTATTCGACATCTTGCATTTACCAAGCTCTGTGCATGAATTATGATCCTCGTGTGTATAAAATATTTCGTCTTGCATCGAGTTTCTTATTCTTATCTGTGGTTTCGTCTTTCTTTGGTCTTTCTTTGTGTGCGGTGAATTTCCCTTATTATTTCTATTTCCTCTATTTCGATTTCTTTTTTCTTTTATTATTCACCTCTTTGGTCCTTTGTATATGTGTCAATCAGTCTTTCTTTCTTTCTGATTATTTAATATTTTTTTCCTGTCTATCTTTCTCCAACTTTCTTATTCGTCTTTGTATATATTTTTTTCAGATTTCCGTTCCTTTCGTCTTTTTAAATATGTATCTTTATCTGTTTCTCTACCTCTATTAGCGTTTACTTTCTTCTGCATATAGTTATTTATCCGTGTTTACATCTATTTTTATATATTTATCCATCAGGTACACAGAGAGACCAAGAAATAGAAAATAGCATAAACGAATTTTCATTAAAAAACAAAACAAAAACAACAACATAGAGGTGAAAGGGAGAATTAGATAAGAAGAAAAATAGAGATGGAAGATGATAATTAGATAAGAAGAAAAATAGAGATGGAAGATGATAATTAGAAGAGAAAAAGAATAAGGAAGAAGAAAGAAAGAGAGAGAGAGAGAGAGCGAGAGAGAGAGAGAGAGAGAGAGAGAGAGAGAGAGAGAGAGAGAGAGAGAGAGAGAGACAGAGAGAGAGAGAGAGACAGAGAGAGAGAGAGAGAGAGAGAGAGAGAGAGAGAGAGAGAGAGAGAGAAAGAGAGAGAGGGGAAGGGAGAATAAAGATATGAGTACTTTAAGGTATATGTACATATATATATACATTTTGTCAGCGGAAAGTTAGCCTCCACCCTGGGTCGTCAGGTAGATTACCTGGAGCTTAGGGTGACAAGCCAAGCACGTGGTGTTGTGGACTGTAGAAGCGAGATCGTGTGATGTCTATATCTTGAGGGGTGTGAAGGGGGAAGGGGGAGAGGGGAGGGGGTGGAAGGGGAGTGGGGAGGGGGAAGGGGGAAAGGGAGAGGGGGAGGGGGAAGGGGGAAAGGGGAGGGGGATGGGGGAAGGAGGAGAGGTGTGGGGTCGAAGGGGGAGAGGGGAGGGGGATGGGGGTGGAAGGGGGAAGGGGGAGAGGGGAGGGTCTGAAGGGGAGAGGAGGGGGAAGGGGGAGAGGGAGGGTGGAAAGGAGAAGGGAGGGGGAAGAGGGAGAGGAGAAAGAAAGAGGGTAAAGGGGGAGAGGGGAGGGTATGAAAGATGGGAAAGGGGAGAGGGGAGGGGGCAAGGGAGAGAGTAGGGATAGTGGAGTAGTGAAGGAGGTAGAGATGAGTGTTTGCGCGTGTGTGTGTGGGGGGGGGGGATGTTTTTCTTTCACCTAACCTTCCACTACTTTACCCCCATTCCTCTCCCCCTCTTCCCCTTTCTATTTATATCTTCCTTACCTTTAATTTTTTTTCTCTCTCTCACTTGGGCACGGGGTATGGCAGAAAGAAAAGGGGTGGGGTATGTCAGGTGGGTGGGTGGGTAGGAGGGGCGTGGTAATAGGGGTATGGTATATGGGCAGACCACACAGCTGTTTCAACCATTTATCGGGATGTATACTTTTCTTATTTTTTTATTAATTCTTTTTCCACACATTTTTTTAAAACTTTTTTTTCCTATGGATATATACAATTTACTCTATCTCTATGCGTACATGTACATTCTGTTCTTACTCTCTGTGTAAATGTATGTGTGTGTGCGTGTTTGTATTTGTTTGTAATTTTAAGTTTGTAATTCTGTCTTATATTTTCATTAAGGCATATTTAGTAATATAATTGCCTGTCCTACACACACACACACACACACACACACACACACACACACACACATATATATATATATATATATATATACATATATATATATATATATAGAGAGAGAGAGAGAGAGAGAGAGAGAGAGAGAGAGAGAGAGAGAGAGAGAGAGAGAGAGAGAGAGAGAGAGAGAGAGTGAGAGACAGACAAACAAACAAGCAGAGGCATGAAGAAGAGACAGCAACTGCACAACAAAGGAAACCTCAGCACCCCCCAAAAAAGAAGAAGAAGCAGAAGAAAAAGAAGAAGAAGAAGAAAGAAGAGGAAGAAGAAGACGAAGAAGAAGAAGAAGAATGAAGAAGAAGAAGAGGAAGAAGAAGAAGAAAAGAAAAAGAAGGAGAAGAAAAAGAAGAAGAAGAAAGAAAGAAAAAAGAAGAAAAAGAAGAAGAAAGAAGAAGAAAAAAAAACCCTTAGATGGACATAAACTTCCCAGCCAAAGGTGATGATGAAAAGCTATTCCTCGAGATCCGTGAAGGCCATACTATGCAGATTGGAGGACGAGGTCCGTCGGTTATGAGGGTCTTCGGTCGTTATGCGTGTTTATGGCGTCTCACGGCTTGCAGAGTCTGGTGAAGCGGACGGGATGTTCGTTATGTTTTTCTGTGGGTGTGCAGGTACATAAACACGTACATCAGCAGGTACACATATATAGAGAGAGACACACACGAACACACGTCAATAAGACACACAAACGCACGCAAACACGCACGCCCTCAACACACACGTCAATAAGGCACACAAACGCACGCAAACACACGCAAACACGCACGCCCTCAACACACACGTCAATAAAACACACAAGTGCACGCACGCACTCATCACACACGTCAATAAAACACACAAACGCACGCAAACACGCACGCACTCAACACACACGTCAATAAAACACACAAGTGCACGCACGCACTCATCACACACGTCAATAAAACACACAAGTGCACGCACGCACTCATCACACACACATGTCAATAATAAAAAGTGATAATCTAGATTTAGATGTCGGGAGCCCCTGAGTTTAGCTCCCCCCCCCCTTTCTCCATATTTAAACCGCTAGATAAGATCAAGTAGACAAGAGCACACACACACACATATGCATACACACACACACATGCATACACACACATACACACACACACATGCATACACACACACACACATGCATACACACACATACACACACACACAAGTACACACATACACACAAACACAAACACACACCCAAACCCATACGCATAAACACAAATACACACATCAATATAAAACACACACATACATTCACACAAAAAAAATTAACACAAACCCATACGCACAAACACAAATACACACATAAATATAAAACAGACACACACATTCACACAAACACAAATAAACACAAACACATACGCACAAACACAAACCCATACGCATAAACACAAATACACACATAAATATGAAACAGACACATACATCCACACAAAGAAAAATAATCACAAACACATACGCACAAACACAAACCCATACGCATAAACACAAATACACACATCAATATAAAACACATACATTCACACAAACAAAAATGAACACCAACACATACGCACAAACACACACACGCAAACGACAAATGAGAATGAATCATTGCCTCGCACAAACTGCCACGTCCAACGTCTTCGTGATCACGTAACAACGGCTTAGAACTGTACCTCACATACTGCGAAATCGTCTCTCATTATTCGTCGTTAAGGCCCCGCATATATGCCCATTTGTCTGGCTGTCAGAGACCTACGTTGTGCATTTCAACCACGCAGCCGTTTGAGAGACAGTGTAGCGTCTTCCAGTTGCAGTGTTGGGGTTGATGTTGCTCTCTTTTGCAGCTGAAGGTCGTCGGATCAGAGGCAAGGCACTCAGGTACTGTGGGTGTATTGCGTAAATGAAGTTTTGTTTCATGTCTACGTAATTCTAAGCTAATCTTTTGTATCATTTTACTCATGTGGGCTTGGCATTGCGTAAATGAAGCTTTGTTTCATTACGTAATTGTAAAGTCAATTGTATCATTTTACTCATGTGGGTTGCTTGTCATTGTACATGAAGTTTTGTTTCATGTCTACGTAATTCTAAACTAATCTTTTGTATCATTTTACTCATGTGGGCTTGTCATTGCGTACATGAAGCTTAGTTTCATGTCTACGTAATTCTAGACTAATCTTTCGTATCATTTTACTCATGTGGGCTTGTCATTGCGCAAATGAAGGTTTGTTTCATGACTACGTAATTCTAGACTAATCTTTCGTATCATTTTACTCATGTGGGCTTGTCATTGCGTACATGAAGCTTAGTTTCATGTCTACGTAATTCTAGACTAATCTTTCGTATCATTTTACTCATGTGGGCTTGTCATTGCGTAAATGAAGCTTTGTTTCATGTCTACGTAATTCCAGACTAATCTTTTGTATCATTTTACTCATGTGGGCTTGTCATTGCGCAAATGAAGCTTTGTTTCATGTCTACGTAATTCTAGACTAATCTTTTGTATCATTTTACTCATGTGGGCTTGTCATTGCGCAAATGAAGCTTTGTTTCATGTCTACGTAATTCCAGACTAATATTTTGTATCATTTTACTCATGTGGGCTTGTCATTGCGCAAATGAAGCTTTGTTTCATGTCTACGTGATTGTAAAGTCAATTGTATCATTTTACTCACGTGGGCTTGTCATTGCGCAAATGAAGCTTTGTTTCATGTCTACGTAATTCCAGACTAATCTTTTGTATCATTTTACTCATGTGGGCTTGTCGTTGCGCAATTGAAGCTTTGTTTCATGTCTACGTGATTGTAAAGTCAATTGTATCATTTTACTCACGTGGGCTTGTCATTGCGCAAATGAAGCTTTGTTTCATGTCTACGTAATTCTAAACTAATCTTTAGTATCATTTTACTCATGTGGGATTGTTTGGCTGTGAAACTACGGGCTTCTGAAGGGTTTTTAGGGTCCATGAGGGAGAAAGGTGTTCAGGTGAATGATGTAAACAAAGTAAAGGTTTCAAGAATTATTTGTTTGTAGTCCCGTCTAACGAGAAGTTCCTCTGATGTCCATTCGTAGCTACAATGCCGACAGTAACGACAACAATAACAATAACAACAATAACATTAAAAGACTGTGAAGTCGAAAATGTTAGTTCCTTCGTCGTAAACCTTGTACAAAAACTCATTGGGTCTGTATTTAGTGTCTTGGTCCCGCTTGAGGTGGTCGGTCTCCCTTAGCCACGCACACACATGCACGCACACACACACACACACACACACACACACACACACACACACACTCACACACACACACACAAACACACACACACACACACACACACACGCGCGCGCGCGCTCACACAAACAAACACACACACTCACACATTTGTATTGTATTGTGATCGTGTATGAATAAGTACATATTCAGGCCCACAACCACAACCAAATCCACAACCATTTTTTCTCTCGTTCTCTCATACTCCTTTACGTAGTTAAAAAATAATAATAATAATAATTATAGCAAAGTCTAAAAAGCGAAAATGGTTTTACAATACAGAGCTATTGCGAAACATTAATTCACTTTTCGCCGATTTTCCAGATTTTTCCGCAGAACCAGGGGCGAGGTTGGAAGAAATAAACTTTTTTTTTCATTTTCACTTTTTTTATTTTTCGCTGAAACACAATATAAAGAAAATGTACTTAGCGACGAATTACCTCCCTAAACCTTGTTACTAAAAGCAAATTAAACGGGCAAAAGAATCGGCTCCATTGTGTAGGTAAAACACTCTCCTATTGAACGAAGAAAAAGAAAACAAAAAACAAAACAAAACAAAACAAAAAAAT
>NC_091573.1:4546495-4549349 GCF_042767895.1 Penaeus vannamei | reverse complement strand
CGTGAAGGATAGGGTTGGGGAGAGAGAGGAAGGCATGAGAGAAAAGGAGAGGGGGAAGAGGGGAGAAGAGATATAGGCAGGGGGCGGGGGAGGGGGGGAGTAGTTTACAGAGAGAAAGAAGGTGAGGGGAAGAAGGAGGAAGGGATCAAAGGAAGCGAAAAAACAAGAGAAGAAAAAAGGAAGGAAGGAGGAAGAGGAACAAAGGAAATGGGGAAGTAAGGCAATAAAAGGAATAGGTGAAACGGGCGGAGGTATGGAGAGGGGGGGGGGGAAATGGGGAGGAGAAGGAAGGAAGAGGAATTGGAGATAGAAAGAGAGGGGTACCAGGGAAAGCGGAAGGAAGCAAGTAAAGTAATAATGAGGTAGGAGAATAAAAAGGGAAAAGCTGAATAAGAAATAAATAAAAGAGAGGCAAAGGGAGTGAGAAGAAAGCAGAGAGAAGGGAGTAAAACTTAGTCAACAAAAAAAAAAGGGGTTAATGAGAATTTTAATGGAATATATGTATATATATATATATATATATATATATATATATATATATATATATATATATATATATATATACATATATATATATATATATATATATATATATATATATATATATATATATATATATATATTTAATATATCTATTTATGCATATATATATATATATATATATATATATATATATATATATATATATATATATATATATATATATATATATATATATATATATATATATATATAATTGCGTGTGTGTGTATGTGTGTGTGTGTGTGTGTTTGTGTATATAATAATGGTAATAATGATGAAAGTAATAATGATAATAATAGTAATAACTATTATGATAATAATTATAATGAGGATAAAGATGATGATAATAATGATGATGTCATCATGATAACGTAAATATTGATCACGGCATTTTTATAAGAATAACAAAAACAATTATACTCATGATAATAATAACAATAATGATCATAACAGTAACGATAATAATAATGGTGATTATAATGCACATGCAGATACGGAAAATGATAATGATAATGAGGATAATGATGATGATAGTAAATATGATAATAATGGTAATGGTAGTAATAATGGTTATGGTTATGATAATGATGATAGTAATAATGATAATGATGTTGATAATGAGGATAATGATAGTAAAGATAATAATGATAGCAGTAGTAATGATAATGATAACAGCGTTTAACGATATATGTATGGAAATCCCCCGTTGTGGAATCCAGTACTGTGGATTTTACTTTTATTTAATCCAATATTCTAAAATTCAGAGAAAAAACTTAGTTTCAGGAAAAAAGTAGCAAAGGAAAATGTGTTTTCCATTCCTCTCCTGACTTTATTAATGATTAGATTGTATATAAATGTATATAAATATATATAGGTTATTTAGGTCCCACTATTTCTTTGTACATTTTCTCCTAATTTCTCTCTGAACTTCCCCCGCCTCTCCATTTTCTCCTGTTCTCTTATTCACGCTTCCTCTCATTTTCCCATTCATCTCTCCGTCTATGCTTTCTCCTCCGCAATTATCTCACTCCGTCCCATTTACTCTTCCTTGCCTTCCCTTCTATGACTAATTCGGCCCTCCCCCCCTGCACCCTCCCCCTCCCCAATCCCTAGTAATATTCCCTCAATTATTCCTAACTAGCATCCCACGGTCCATTAACCTCCCCCCCCCCCCAACACACAACTCTTATCCCCATCACCTCATCCCACCCTAGCTAATCCTCCAACACTCCCTCAACCTTCTAGTCATCACTCAATCTCTCTCTATCTATCTCTATATCTATCTATCTATCTCTTTCGCTCTCTTTCTTTCTTTCTCTTTCTCTCTCTCTCTCTCCCTTTCTCCCACTCTTTCTCTCTCTCTCTCTCTCTCTCCGCCTCTCCTCTAAAACCAATCCTCATCGTATGAGTCTCTCTCTCTCTCCTCCCTTTTTATTCACTCTTTCTCCCTCGCTATTTATTCTCTGCTCCTTTCCTGTCCCTTTAGTAATTTTCTAACCCCTCTCTTTCCCCTCAGTCCCTCACTAACCTCCTCTCTCTCCCTCACTAATCCCCCCCTCATTCTCCCATCTCCCTCACTAACCCCTCCCTCTCCCCTCACTCGCCTACTAACCCCCTCTCTCTCCTTCACTAACCCCCTCTCTCTCTCTCCTCTTTCCCTCACTAACCCCCCCTCTATCTCCCCTCTCTCCCCTCACTCGCTTACTAACACCCTCTCTCTCCCATCTCCCCTCTCCATTGTCTCCCTCACTAACCCCCTCCCTCTCCCCTCACTCGCCTACTAACCCCCTCTCTCTCTCTCCTCTCTCTCTCCCATCTCCCCTCTCCATTGTCTCCCTTACTAACCCCCCTCTCTCCCTCACTAACCCCCTCCCTCTCCCATCTCCCCTCTCTCCCCTCACTCGCCTACTAACTCCCTCTCTCTCTCTCCCCTCTCCAGTGTCTCCCTCACTAACCTCCTCCCTCTCCCCTCACTCTCCTCTCTCCCTCACTAACCCCCTCTCTCTCCCCTCTCCATTGTCTCCCTCATTAACCCCCCTCTCTCTCCCATCTCCCTCACTAACCCCCTCCCTCTCCCATCTCCCCTCTTTCCCCTCACTCGCCTACTAACCCCCTCCTCTCCCCTCTCTCCCCTCACTCGCTTACTAACCCCCCCCATCTCTCTCCTCTCTCCCTCACTAACCCCCTCCCTCTCCCCTCTCTCCCCTCACTCGCCTACTAACCCCCTCTCTCTCTTCCCACTCTCCCCTCTCTCCCCTCACTCGCCTACTAACCCCCTCTCTCTCTCTCCTATCTCCCTCACTAACCCCTCTCTCTCCCCTCTCCCCTCTCT
>NC_091573.1:4516495-4523995 GCF_042767895.1 Penaeus vannamei | reverse complement strand
CAAGAAAGCACAGTTTTGTTGTCCAGCTTGTGTAAGTAAGTGATTGTCTCTCGTCGATCGTCTGAGAAGCAAAGGCAGATGAGAGCAATGACCTCAGGGGGTTACGAGAACAACATCAAGGTACAACTAAGCCCGGGGTATTATGTTATTGACGTCTCGCGAGAAAGTGGACAGCGAACAAGTGAGTGACTTCATGATGTGAGGTATATTAGAGGAGAACTTTATCACTGTGGAGGATTTAGCAAGTATGGTATATGATTACATACACGCACCCGCTCTCACGCGTGCGTATGTGTGTGTGTGTGTGTGTGTGTGTGTGTGTGTGTGTGTGTGTGTGTGTGTGTGTGTGTGTGTGTGTGTGTGTGTGTGTGTGTGTGTGTGTGTGTGTTTGTGTGATGCCTACTCTTGCAAACGCGTCAGATATTATATTTTCTAAATCGGCAACTCAAAACTTAAAAAAAAAACATTAGTCACTGCGTTGTAAGACACATTATGCCGCTATATTTCAGCAGAACCTACGCTTCGTGAAGATACATGGACATTTCTGTAAGCTTCAATAAAACCTAAAATCATGCACTTTCTAAAAGTCAAATCTGAATTATTGATGACAAAACACACTCAGAGTTAATTCTATGATGCTAGCACTCTTTGATGAAGTCATGCAAATAACTTTTATTTTTTCACATGATTAATATATTTCCTTTATCCACACTCGCCACAAAACCACCATACTCAGCACCATCAACACCCAACTTTAATCACAACCTTTCCCCCTCTCCCATGTCCTTGCAACATATCAACCATTTAGTGCAAGCAATATCAACATCTCTCACCAAGCTACACATTCACAAACCTTGCACAATTAAATTCTTATGCATCTATGATTAAATCCCTCATTCCTTTTAATATAACCTTTAGTGACATCTATTAAATCGACAATTGCAACACAAGTTCGGTGGTCTGTTGCTAATTGAGCTTCGAATGTTGCAGAGGATGTGGCGTAATCAAAGTAATCATGGTCTGCAACTTACTGCTAATGTTGCAATCACTCGAGCGCTGGGTAAGGATATTGCATGGAAGGCTGCACGCTTTCCTGTCGTGTTGATGATCCTTCTCTGGTCCCTTTAATTAGTTTTTGTCTTGTTTCTATTTATTATTTTTTTCTCTCCATCTCCGCTTCCTGTGTTTATTATTATTCTCTTGTTTCTGTGTTTATTCTTCTTTCTTTATTTCTTGTTCCTTTGTTGATTATTACCTTTTCTCTTGCTTTTCTTCCTGTGTTTATTATCGTTGTTTCTGTGTTGATTCTTATTTTTCATTTGCTCCTTTGCTAATTACTTTTTTTCTATCTCTTGCTTTTGTTTTTATTCTTTTCCTGTGTTATTATTCCTTTTACTCTTGTTCCTGTTTTTCTGCCTTGCTCATGTTATAGTTTGTTTCGTGCCTCTGTTGTTTCTTGTTGATTGTCAATTTCTCCTCTTTTTCTTACTCCTGTGTTGTTTTTTCTTCTTTTTCGTTTTCTAAACGGATGTTTTACATTTTCTGTTATCTTCGTTTATCTCCAGTATGCCTGTTTTATATATATAAATATATATATATTTTTTTTCTTTTTTTTTCTTTTCTTTTCTTTTCTTTTCTTTTCTTTTCTTTTCTCTTTTTCTTTTCTTTCTTTTTTTTACTCGACGAAGAAGGGGCAGAAACACATGAGACAATTCATTCATTAATTTACATATCAAGACCTATAATACCATTATCATAGGCTTTATTACCGCTATTATCATTATTACCATCAATCATCCTTTCATGTTTAATTCAAACAATGATACTAATGTACATAACAATAATATAACATTGATCATAAAACATAATAATCATAAAACTAATACCAATAATACTGATAAAATTGATAATATAACAATAATAATGCCCATCATTCGGTCTTTCAGCAGCTGTGATCTGGCCTTGAAAAATGACACTTCGAAACTTGTCATTCGCAATTCCTTATTCGAAAGTTTGGGAAAAGAGTGGAGACTGTTGCCAAAAAACATTTCGAAACAGCCTCCCAGTGTTCCTTCATTTTGTTGGATTCTGCGCGATGACGATCACAGAAATCACTGTCTGGCAACTTTCTGTGTATTTGCCAACGACCTCCATAATGTGGATTGTTATTTGCCTTAAAATTATGTCATAAAACGGAGAAAAACACGTAGCAACTCATGAACAAAGGCGGATGGATGGCTCACTGGCACTGTACTATACTACCCACTGAGGGAAAATCGTGGCACCAGTGAACTACACAGTTAACAACAGAACTTCCTCTAATTCATCTGAATACGTAACACTCGGTTCTATAAGACTATTAAGTGACAGAAGTCTTCGTAATAAGTCTTCCCCAAGAAGTTTCATTCTAAACAGAGTTCCATTTGATAATTGTTAGATAAAAAGTCAAGGATGAAACATATTTATCTGATTTGACATATTTCGTATCTGGTCTTGTAAAGTGGCTTACTCGCATTTGTGCTGCTCTCTCTCTCTCTCTTTCTTTCTCTCTCTCTTTCTCTCTCTCTCCCTCTCTCTCTCTCTCTCTCTCTCTCTCTCTCTCTCTCTCTCTCTCTCTCTCTCTCTCTCTCTCTCTCTCTCTCTCTCTCTCCTCCATCCCTTCCTCCGCTCTTTCACTGCATGTGTTCACTGCATATCAAGTGTGTTTGTGTGGGTGAGTGTGTGTGTGTGTATGTATGTGTGTGTGTATGTCTATGTTTGAGTGTGTGTGTGTGTTTGTGTGTGTAATGTGTGTGTGTGTGTGTTTGTTTGTGTGTGTGAGGAGCTTGCTACACTGGATCTTTTTTTTATTAAGCTTTACAGCGTAAGCTAAATGATATTTCATCGAATACAGGAAAAAAAAGTCCAGGGAATATTAACATCCTGTTCATAAAATAACTTTCAGTGTTTCGATAATTTTCTGCTGACTCAGCCGTTATTGCACCGAATTACCAAATATCATAGTCATTTGTTATTTCTTTATGGTTGCTGCGGCATCAGGTGTGTGATAGGACCATAAACAATGATCAGTGTTGCTTAGGTCGACAATGTGTTAAAATCATCGATACCTGACAGCATGCATATATGTTATGTGTGTATATGTATGTATAAATGTCATGTATGTGTGTGCACATATGCATGCTTGTGTTGATGCGTGTGTGTGTGTGAGTGTGAGACAAACACGTGTGTGTGTATGTGTGTGTGTGTGTTTGTGTGTGTGTGTGTATGTGTGTGCGTGCGTGTGCGCGTGTGTGTGTGTGTACTTCCGTGCTATAAAGAGACAACGGGAGTTTATAGAAACGAGAAAAAAAAATCACTCTACCCACTTTGCGAAAAAAAACAAAAAAACAAACAAACAGAAGTTACCCTAAAAGGCCTTCCTTTTTACATCGAAGTTAGAGAGTTGTTAATTCAAAATCCTTTGTTACAAGACATCAACTAATAGACTGCGATGGAGATAATGAGCTGTAAAATAAGTTTTGAGAAGCCAGGCCTGTTCTGAAATCATATAATGCCTTGGCCAAGAATAAGAAAGGAACATTGGGATTGTACATTTTCACATAATTATAAAGTTTATGTCGTTGTAGTCGAGCTCAAGATGTTCATAATGGAAAAAATGTTTACAACTGTTGAACTGTACTTAGAAAGTTAGCACTCACGCACACACATGTACAGATACACACACACATACGCGCATATGTATACATACACACGCAAGCAACCACACGTACATACACACGCACGCACGCTCGCGTACGTACACATATACACACACACACACACACACGTGCATATACGCACGCAAACGCACACGTACACATACAGACACACACACGTATGTATATATAAAATAAATCGTGTCCTGGTTTAGTGATGCAACTTCATCTTGGCCAAGCATGCTTTCTTCATCTCCAATTGGCATCGATACAAGGGGATCACAAGCAAACAACTGTCACTCTACTATCCGTACTCCCCATCATCAAAAAACGAATTCTTCACAACAAAATCATGGTTGAGATCCCTATGAAGATGTTTGTTTGTCACAGTCCACCATCCCAGTAAATAAGCGTTCAGTTCCGTTTTCTATATCTTGTGTATCATTCACTCGTTTTATGAAAGCTTCCAACAACTCCTGGTTATTTCAAAAGATACTGGATCAAATTCATATAATTATTCATATAGTATGTGCCGTTCTTCTCCGTTGTCGACCACGTTATCCAAGCATAGTATGGTTTACGTACATTTATTAATATTTAATAGTTAATCCTTGACTATACCCCGTTTGTAGGTCTACCCTATGTAAGCTTTCCAAAGGGATCTATTCCACCTGCTAATTTGCTGTCGGAGGATCCCCTTGTGTCTCAGTGTTATTAAAGGCTTCATCTGGCTGCGAGTAATCCTTGGACTTCACAGTAGCCGGATGTCAATATGCTCTTGGCATTATTGAAGAGCATGAGGGTATGTTTACTGTTAATTCAAGTCGGGAGTGTTAGGGGCTTTATAGCGTCTAAAATTCACTATACTCACTTAAGGGATATGGGGTCTAGAGTCTCTCTTACCCAGTGTTCCTCACGTAAGGAAAACGTTTTCCAGTTTTGGCATTTTGCAAGACAGCGGTTGCAAGGTTTCACCGAGAAACCTTTTTGGCTTTGGCAGATATAATTTTTATTACTAGTAGCTCTATATTCTGCCATCGATAGTAATAAAAAATTTAATATTTGAGCCATATAATGTCAGTCTGCTCAGTGGCTGTTTGTAGGCTAAACATTTCTTTTCGAGCAATCACTACTGAATACCTGGTGTGCTAATACCAATAATCAAAATGTCCCAAACGTGTTAATCGCATGTTTCTTTTTACTGTCATGGTTCAGTATCATAGTCTTTTGCCAAGAATTTCACTGCTTGTAAAATCTGGTCTAATTTTTTACCTGAGCCATCTTTTCTAGAGGCAGTTTGGGTGTTACACGGCGTCCCGGGACACCCAATATTTGTCTCGCGACCGGAAGTGAGACTATAACATACTGCATAGCATACTGCATCATGCAAGCTCACAGACCAGACCACGTGGTTTGGACTAATAGCATGTGCCCATGTGGTCTAGTCTGTGAGGCTGCATGATGCAATTTACTATACAGCCTCGCTCATATCGTGTTTATTCCTCCTTATGTGTAACTCTGAAGAATAAAGAGTGAAGCCATAGTAGCAGTATATATCCTGCTCACTAGTGTTTAATATAGAAGTTAAAAACCTTTTAAAGAGACAGTGTGAAAAGCTCCGCCCACTCCTGTGACATAATTGTGGTGGCCATGGTTGACGGCTAGCTGTTTTATTGTATTGGTTATTTTTTCAACTGGTACACAATATTTTGGAATAAAATATCCAAGATGGCTTTTGATATCTTATGATGGGTTGTACTGTGATATAGATAACCAATATAAGTACAAGGTAGCATGAAAATAACAGATGAGAGGAATGCATCTAGCAACTCGATAAATATTTACCACTTATCCAGTTTCTGTTGTGTGACTGGTGTCGTTTAAGCTGTAACTGTCGGAAAAGACGGCTCTGGTTTAGTTGCAACGTGTGGCATGCAGATGTTTTGCAGGCATTTTATATTGAAGATAAACAGATAAGCTATCAGCCTTTTATTTGACCTACATGTTAATGTAACTCTACTCCACTTCTCATGAGGTGAAGACGCACTTGGGGAGGAGTGGCTGAATGTAATAGATCTAAATATATAAATAATTTTAGTTGTCATCACTAACCTTCAATTAACAAATAGTTATCATCCATTGTCGTTCTTACATGTCAACACCATCTTCCCAAGTTCCTCTTCACCTCGGAGGAAATAGATAAATAAAACAGGCAATAGTTAACAATCTAAACTTAACTAGCTCAGGCTTCCCTTGCTGGAGGCCTTGTCTGAAGTTATCTTGAGGAGGTCCTGGTTGAGAAACTCCTGGTGAACAAAGTTGAATAAAACTGACTTTCAAGAAGATCTTACGCTTCATAATTTCTCCGCGCAGAAACAAGTCTCTCATTATAGCTAGTATTACTTCTTTTATATAATATAATGATACATAGCATCTTACAAAACGACTTAGCATTAATTACGTTATGTCATACAGTGTAGTATATGACACTGGTTCTGAGTACGGGAAAATCAACCGCCTGTGAACCGGATAAAGCTGTTTAGCCAAATGAGCGTGATTCGTGGGATGATGAGTGTAAAAGTAAGAGAGCCTACATATAAACCTTATATGTAAATAATAATGAACTTGGAATAAGAAGCAATGAATATAATCATCGTCATTATTATCACTTATTATCATTACTATTACGCCCTTTATATCATGAATATAAATTATTTTACTTATTGATATTATCATTATTATCATTATATGTATAATTTTTTTGTCATTACTATTATTACTGCCACCATTGTTTTTACTATTACATCGTTTTTACTGCTGTGAGGTTTATTACTGTTTCTTATCCACATCGTTTTCAATATTGTATTTTGTCACTATGTTCATTGTCATCATTTTCATTATTTTTGTGTTGCTATTCGTATTAATATCCTCAATATTAATTTCATGACGAAAAAAAATATATATTGTATTGATGTCATTTTGTTTCTTCCTTTTTCATTCTTTCTTTCATTCCTTTGCTTCATCTCATCTTTGCTCATCTAATAAACGCATTGTGTGTGTGGGTGTGAGTAGTATGCGTCATTCTCCATTCTCTCTCCCTCCCTCCTCCCTCCTTCGCTCCCTTCCTCCCTCCTCCCTCCTTCGCTCCCTTCCTCCCTCCCTCCCTCCCTCCCTCCCTCGCTCCCTTCCTCCCTCCACCCTCTGTCCCCCTCCCTCCCTTCCTCCCTCCTTCGCTACCTTCCTCCCTCACTCCCTCCCTCGCTCCCTTCCTCCCTCCCTCCCTCCCTCGCTCCCTTCCTCCCTCCCTCCCTCCCTCGCTCCCTTCCTCCCTCGCCCCTCCCCCTTCCCCCTCCCTCTCTCTCTCCAAATACAAACAAAAAGAAAAAAAGAATTGACCTTCACATGGACCGCTACAGACCGTGAATGACACAAACTTTTACCTAGGCCAGCAAGGGAGATCACCTACTGCCGTTTTGTCCGAGATTCCCTCGTGAGCTGTATGGACTGACAACACCGAACTCGGGGTATCGTTAGTACTGTAAGTTAGTACTATAAAGCAGATTCATGACTATGCTACGGCATATATCTAGATAATAGGCGGTTTGTGCTATATAAACAGGCGAATGAGAGCTATGGACATTGTTAGTACTATTTAACAACCATATGGATAGCCTGTGTCATATACTAAGTATATGTTTATATACAATAAGCCAAATAAGCCATTTCTGACGGAGATATATTGGAAACCGGTCAAATGCGAAGATATTCATTCTCATTCATACGGTTTCAACAAGCCATATGTAAT
>NC_091573.1:4506495-4511495 GCF_042767895.1 Penaeus vannamei | reverse complement strand
ATTATAATTGTCAGCAGTATTACTATTATTATCATCATCATCGGTCCATATGATCTCTTTAGCTCCGCCAGGGAATAAAACAACACTATGTTTCACTGCATAAAGCCCAAAACTCGTTCGTTCACAAATTGCACTTGTATTTGCTATGTAAAATGGGTTGTCCTTCCATCGTTAATCTACTGTATTGGTGCATTTTATGATGCGAATAAAATCTTACACCAAAGGGTTAGCACCCATCATGGTGTGTAAGCTGTGCGGGTTATACGCCCATTGCTAACACATATAATTTCAGGACTATTCTTATGACAACAAGTCTCTGACGAAGGCTGTTGGTGTTAGGGTGCAAAGTTTACAAGACTCAGTGTTTACAGAACACAGGACTTACAGGGATCTTAACATTTGGAAAAATATAGCGCATACAAGACACAGAACGCTTATTGTACGGGACACAGTGTTTACAGAACACAGGATTTACAGGATACATCGTCATGCAAGAAACATGGCGCAGTTTGTACAGAACGCAGAGTTTACAGGATGCATAATTTACAGAAGCAAAGCTTACTAGGCACACGTTTACAGGTTGAGACGTGGGGCACATCACCCGCCACGGCCACCTATAGACCGATTCGGTAACGCCTAGCAACCGCCCCTAGCAACAATCACTTGGTGAAAACAAACCCTCGTTCGTTCGAAGACTCATTGCACTATGCTTACAAAGTCGCTGAAATTTTCCGAGAATTTAGTTTCTTTGCTTGAAAATGCCGTGGAGCTGTGTTGCCGTTGGTTGCTCGAACCACAATATGATAGGAAAAAAAGTTTAACCATTCATATATCCCCAGACACGAGAAGAAACCTGAAAAATAGAATCAATGGGTACAGGCCATGGAACGTGTGAACGATAAAGAGAGTGCTTGGGCTCCTGATGGAAACTGTTTACATCAACACAGAGCATGTTATTGATCGACATATTAATATTTTACAGCTCTTCAAATGCCAGAGATAGATAATCACTTTCAGACTCTATATATCTACACTACCAAGGCTAAGCAACGTCAACATTGTCGATATTATGTGTTGGCAGCAGTCATATACTCTATAAAAGCACACTAGCAATTTTACATTTTTAAAGTTTCTAATAAATTGATTTATCATGATTTAAATTTACAAGCAAACCATCCCCGGGTCCAATTCACCCAGACTTTATCCTTAGTGTCTTCAAGCACTGTCCATTAAATGAAAACAAAGCAGGCACACAGTTGCCTGTTGCCTTTGTGTCTGAAATGTCATATGGTCCAGCCGCTGAAACAAGTGAAGAGGGCCTATCTCTTGAGGTCAAATTATTGACGAGAGAAAATGCGTCGTGCGCTTATAGGCCTATACACGACTTCATTGTCTCCTTTGTATAAACACCTAGTATATGGGGAGAGATGTGATGTTATGAAGTGACACTGATTTCACAGAAAAATGCCCTATATAGCTAAAAGTCGTAGGTTACTGCAGCAAATTATTTTATCATAAAATCATTATTATAACCTGGTGTGTTGAAGGATCCTCGATCCAAATATCGGCAGGCAGACGGTATGGACACGCTTTTAGCTGCACAGGTTTTCGTTTTGCTTCGTATCACTTTTTCGCTTCGTTTTTTGACGAATCAAAGAATTCATACAACATTTTCGCTCGCCCTGATAGCTAGGTATCCGCCAACGACGGGTTTGTTTTCACCAAGTGGGATGGTGACTCCGACTCGTGACGTCACACCGAATCGGTCTATAGCGTATTAGCCTATATTCTGGTCTTAGTCATGCACCCATTACATTTAAGTCTCCCACCCGTTAGTCCGTATCGGTAATAGTTTTGAAAGATGCTAAGATAGCCGTTGCCTGGGGTGAATACACGATGCTCGATATTTCTGCCATATATTACGGTGAGAATAGTTGAGTAGGTTGTCCTCGTGTAGTAAAAAGTTAAGACCAAAGACAGCCTTTGCGAAGAGATCAACATCACTGGCTTTTATGCAGATTCTTTTATGTGAAAAAGAATCTGCATGGAAGTTATAACAAAGGCCTTACCATTTTATTACTGTTATTAGATTAGCATTGTATTATGTCTATCATTATAATTATCGTTTTCATTATCATGGTAATCATAAACCTCGCCCTCATTTTTATTATTGCTGTCATTGTATTGCTAATATTGTGATGATGTTTAGAATTGATATAATTATGACATAGTATATATCATTCTTATCACAATATAATTATCATAAGCACAATCATCATCAGAGTAACATGCTATAAATAACTCCCAATTTTTCTAGACACCGAAGTACTCATTCATCAAGCAAATCAATCCCTGACAACAATAATAATCATGATAAATTTAATCAACGAACTGACATGCAAAACACGCCCTTACCCCCCCACCCCCACACCACCCACCCACCCTCTCTCCCACGTTCTAAAACCGGGATCGTTTGCCTCGCCGCCCTTCGCAGCCTCCTAAGCTCCTCCTTCACGCCCACGAATCAGGAATAAGGCGATCGCAGGTTACCACCCACTTGACGCTGGGGGCACCTTCCTCCGCCTGATTGAATGCCCGTGTCACATCAATCATGTAATGAATCTATTAATCAGTACGTTGCATCGGTCGCCCCCCCCCCCCCATCGAAGGAGTTAAGAATATTAAGTCATACATTAAGGTGTATTACGAAGGCAGCGGAATCCTTGGCACCGACTCATACTTGTCAAAGTGAGGTGTAAATAAGATGATTAAATGGTTTGTCTTTCCGTTACTGTGGAAGACAAATAGGTAGTGGATGTAGACGAGGATGAATAACAAAATGGAGAAAATAATGATGATAGTATTAAAAAGGTGTGTGTGTGAGTGCGTGTGTGTGTGTGTGTGTGTTTGTGCCAAGGGTTCTGTGTGTGTGTGTGTGAGTAGGTGTGTGTGTGTGTGTGTGTGTGTGTGTGTGTGTGTGACAAGGGTTATGTGTGTGTGTGTGTGTGCCAAGGGTTCTGTGTGTGTGTCTGTGTGCCAAGGTTCTGTGTGTGTGTGTGTGTGTGTGTGTGCCAAGGGTTCTCTGTGTGTGTGTGTGTGTGTGTGTGTGTGTGTGTGTGTGTGTGTGTGTGTGTGTGTGTGTGTGACAAGGGTTCTGTGTGTGTGTGTGTGTGTGTGTGTGTGTATGTGTGCGTGTGTGTGTGCGTGCCAGGGGTTCTATGTGTGTGTGTGTGTGCCAAGGGTTCTGTGTGTGTGTGTGTGTGTGCCAAGGGTTCTGTGTGTGTGTGTGTGTGTGTGCCAAGGGTTCTGTGTGTGTGTGTGTTTGTGCCAAGGGTTCTGTGTGTGTGTGTGTGTGTGTGTGCCAAGGGTTCTGTGTGTGTGTGTGTGTGTGTGTGTGTGTGTGTGTGTGTGTGTATGCAAATTTTGACAAGGTCATTTACATCAACACCACATTTCGGAATCCGATGAATATATAACGTTTTGAAATATATTTATAAATTCGTGTGTATTCGTATTCATCCTGTCTATCAAAAATTGAAAAACTACGAGATATTTATTTTAGCCTTATTTTAAATTCTATCTTCAATTCAGCCTATTTCGCATTTGACATTTCTTATATCAATGTTTCTTCAAGTTTGCATATAATACTATATAAAAAAAAAACAATAACCTGGATATACCTGTATCATTAATTGTATTGTATGTAAATCTTTATTTTTTTCCTTATTTCTTTCCTTCTCTCTCTTTTTTTATTTGTTGAATTGATAAGACTTCCGGTAATAAAAGGCTTCCAGTCATAAAAAAAAATGAAATACCTCATACGTATCAATTTATTTCAGGTGCTCCTGATTATTTATGGCACGCAATATCGCTATCAATCAGACAGTCAAAATTATTTGAAAATTCATTTCTAGAATATGAATCCATAGTTTTTTTTTCTGGGTGCGATCACAAATGTTTTTTTTTTTCTATTCTTTCTTTCTTTTCGTTTTCGTTTCCATGTATAATAGGACGCCGTCAGTTGTAAAAGATATATTCCTCTCTTCCTCTCTCGCTATCTTTTGCTCTCTCTCTCTCTCTCTCTCTCTCTCTCTCTCTCTCTCTCTCTCTCTCTCTCTCTCTCTCTCTCTCTCTCTCTCTCTCTCTCTCTCTCTCTCTCTGTGTGTGTGTCTGTCTGTCTCTCTCGCCATCTTTTGCTCTCTCTTCCTCTTTCTCTCTATGTATGTCTTTTGCTATCTCTCTCTCTCTCTCTCTCTCTCTCTCTCTCTCTCTCTCTCTCTCTCTCTCTCTCTCTCTCTCTCTCTCTCTCTCTCTCTCTCTCTCTCTCTCTCTCTCGTTAACTTTTGCTCTCCCTTTCTCCTTTTATCTGTCTTTTGTTCTCTCTCTCTCTCGCTCGCTCTCTTTTGCTATCTCTCTCTCAATCTCTCGTTCAATCTCTCTCTCTCTCTCTCTCTCTCTCTCTCTCTCTCTCTCTCTCTCTCTCTCTCTCTCTCTCTCTCTCTCTCTCTCTCTCTCTCTCTCTCTAAAATCTTGCATTTGAGATACATACTAAATATATTTCCCACATGAATATTTAATGCTTCACATATTTACATATATATCGTTATCTATAAATCGTCTCATACAAACTCAAATTAAGAAGAAATGATACACATTCCACAGAATAGCCAAAACCAGACACAAATGAGAACCATGAATATCTTTACATTTATATTGCAATCTGTATAAAAGAATGAACAAAAGTTGAATGGCAGACTCCACAATGCAGGGATTGCAAACGAACGGAAACAAGATGCGAGAGTAAAGGCTGAAGTGAGTGAGTAAATGAGTGAGTGAGAGAGTGAGTGAGTGAGTGAATAAGTAAGAAAGTGAGTGAGTGAGTAAGTGAGTGAATGAGTGAGTGGGTGAGTGAGTGAGTGAGTGAGTAAGTAAGAAAGTGAGTGAGTGAGTAAGTGAGTAAGAAAGTAAATGAGTGAGTGAGTGAGCGAGTGGGTGAGTGA
>NC_091573.1:4481495-4483995 GCF_042767895.1 Penaeus vannamei | reverse complement strand
AGAATGAAAAATATTGAGTGCAAATTTCTCCCACTTTTAGAATGAAGAATATTGAGTGCAAATTTCGCCCACTTTTAGAATGAGAAATATTGAGTGCAAAATTCTCCCACTTTTAGAATGAAAAATATTGTGCAAATTTCTCCCACTTTTAGAATGAAAAATATTGAGTGCAAATTTCTCCCACTTATAGAATAAAAAATACTGAGTGCAAATCTCTCCCACTTTTAGAATGAAAAATACTGAGTGCAAATTTATCCCACTTTTAGAATGAAAAATATTGAATGCAAAATTCTCCCACTTTTAGAATGAAAAATATTGTGCAAATTTCTCCCACTTTTAGAATGAAAAATATTGAGTGCAAATTTCTCCCACTTATAGAATAAAAAATACTGAGTGCAAATCTCTCCCACTTTTAGAATGAAAAATACTGAGTGCAAATTTATCCCACTTTTAGAATGAAAAATATTGAATGCAAATCTCTCCCACTTTTAGAATGAAAAATATTGAGTGCAAATTTCTCCCACTTTTAGAATGAAAAATATTGAGTGCAAATTTCTCCCACGTTTAGAATGAAAAATACTGAGAACAAGGATAACGGTAAGTAATGTCTAACTTATATTGTATGATACTCTTTCCATCGCAGAAAGAAAAGGCCTGACGACCACCAGACCTATGAAGCAGAGCAAAGAACCCTTCGGAAACAGCACCACAAACCCACGATTCATAAAAGCAGATAGAGAAAAGGATTCGGTCGCAGAATCCTACCCGCCGTTGATGGAAAGGAAGGTCAGTCATGTCAGCCATGTCAGTCATGTCAGTCATGTCATATTAGCCTGAGAGCGTAGGAGGATGAGTACCTCGTCGGCTTCTTCAAGACGTCTTAGAATTCGCCATGAGAGAGGTACGGTACGCTGCCTCGTCTATATCAATATAAGCGGATTTTGATGCTTACTTTCCGACATATATACGTGTGTATATGAGATTGTGATTAAACCGAATGTATTTATATACAAGAAAAGAAAATCGAACAGAGCTACAATCAGATGAATGTAAGAAAGAGGAAAGGAGGTGAGAAGGAGGAAGACAGAAGATAAAAGAGACAGAAAGAGATCAAATAAGGAGAGAAGTAGGGATTGAGAGAGAGGAAATGAAGGGGATGATGAGAGAAAAAAAGAAAGAATAAGAAGGAAATGAGAAGTGGAGCGTGGAAGGACAAAGAGGATAAAACAAAGTGCCGAGCGGATTGTGACGCTAATTAATTGTATTTACTCGGGATATTTGTTTCCAAGGTAGAGCGTCTGGATTGATTGTAAAAGATAAATTGATCCTCTCAGAAAGTAATTTTCTAAAATAATCATAATTCCTTTGGGAATATCAACTTGAACGCAAATAAATCATAATCATCAGTATCGACCAGCATTGTTATTTGTATATGGCGTATAAAGACAGTAGACTTTTTGTGGCAAGGATTTGTATATGCATGCACACTCATCTTGCGTGTGTGTGTCGAATGCAAATTTCTCCTACTTTTAGAATTAAAAATATTGAGTGCAAATCTCTCCCACTTTTAGAATGAAAAAAACTGAGGACAAGGATAACTGTAAGTAATGTCTAACTTATATTGTATGATACCCTTTCCATCGCAGAAAGAAAAGGCCTGACGACCACCAAACCCATGAAGTAGAGCAAAGAACCCTTTGGAAACAACACCACAAACCCACGATTCATAAAAGCAAATAGAGGAAAGGATTCGGTCGCAAAATCCTACCCGCCGTTGATGGAAAGGAAGGTCAGTCATGTCAGCCATGTCAGTCATGTCATATCAGCCTGAGAACGTAGGAGGATGAGTACCTCGTCGGCTTCTTCAAGACGTCTTAGAATTCGCCATGAGAGAGGTACGGTACGCTGCCTCGTTCATATCAATATTAGCGGCTTTTGATGCTTACTTTCCGACATATATACGTGTGTATATGAGATTGTGTATAAGCCGAATGTATATATATATATATATATATATATATATATATATATATATATATATATATATATATATATATATATATATATACACACACACACACACACACACACACACACACACACACACACACACACACACACACACACACACACATATATATATATATATATATATATATATATATATATATATATATATATATATATATATATATATATATATACAAGAAAAGAAAATCGAACAGAGCTACAATCAGATGAATGTAAGAAAGAGGAAAGGAGGAGAGAAGGAGGAAGACAGAAGATAAAAGAGACAGAAAGAGCTCAGATAAGGAGAGAAGTAGGGATTGAGAGAGAGGAAATAAAGGGGATGATGAGAAAAAAAAGATAGAATGAGAAGGAAATGAGAAGTGGAGCGTGGAGGGACAAAGAGGATAAAACAAAGTGCCGAGCGGATTGTGACGCTAATTCATTGTATTTACTTGGGATATTTGTTTCCAAGGTAGAACATCTGGATTGA
>NC_091573.1:4471495-4473995 GCF_042767895.1 Penaeus vannamei | reverse complement strand
GTAATAAAGAAACCCATGTTATAGTTATGTTCACTTAATCACTTATACACATGACATATCACATACCCTTTTCTGAGGGTAGAATTAGACTCCAGAGTTCAGTATCAAAGTAATAAACACGAAGTCCAATAAGAATTCAAGATATAATGTAATTACTTACATGAAGTGAAGAGGTGTAGAGATTGGAGCCAAGTGGCAGGTCGTGCTGTTGTGGTTGCCATCGTTACTTCTGACCACGCAAATGGCTCTACCACCCAAGTCCTCACACACCCAATCACTCATTTGTAAATGTAGTGAAACATCACTAACCCTTTACAATATATATATATATATATATATATACATATATATATACATATATTTTTGCATAAATATATGTATATATATATATATATATATATATATATAATGTATATATATGTGTGTATACATACATATACATACATACATACATACATATATATATATATATATATATATATATATATATATATATATATATATAAATATATATAAATATGTATATACATATATAAATATGTATATACATATATAAATATATATATATATATATATATATATATATATATATATGTATATATATATATATATATATATATATATACATAAATATATATACATATATTTTTGCATATATATATATATATATATATATATATATATATATATATATATATATATATATATATATATATATATATATATTCACCCTCTCTAGATCATTCTAAATAAAGATATTCACCGTTGGGAGATCACAGGAAGGCCGCCCTTGTGTGTTGATCCATTCTCGGACGAATAAACTTCCCAAACTTCTTGTCGGGCGAAGATCCAGTCAGAAGGCCCCGTTGCAGCCCTGGTGGAAAAGAGGATTAAATGCAACATTGAAATAGTAATTGCCAAATATTGAGGGTTAAAAATGTCGATGAATGTGGCAAGGTGGGATGATGGTGGATGGATTATCTTCTTGATTTCGATTTGTAAATATAGGTGTTGAGTGGTTTAGTTTATTAAAAAAAAAAAGAAAAAAAAAGAAAAGAGAACTGCCGAAAGAGAGAAAGAGAGTAAAAAAAAAAAAAAAAAAAAAAAAAAAAAAAAAAAAAAAAAAAAAAATATATATATATATATATATATATATATATATATATATATATATATATATATATATATATATATATATATATATATTCTGAGTCAGTTCAACTCCTGGGACAGCACACGCCAAACTACACACAAACATGAATACTTAAACACGCACATACACACACGTATTTCTACGCACACCTTACATACATACACTCACAAGCACATACATAAACACACACACTTTAATATTCCAAAATATATTACAAGATCAGTCCACCTCCGTAGAATATACAGTAATTACAAAAAAACGAAACCAAAATATCATTCTTTGATTAAAATAATTAATCCAAAATGAAATCATCACAGAAAATAACTTGAATAACGTGTCTGAAATGATGATAAACAGCAGAGGCGACTGTCTGCTCCAAATTAACCTTGTGCGTAGGCCTAAATTGGCATGGATTCGTTAATCTCATTAGGTAAATGGTGAAGCATCATGTCTCACTGCTTATCTGTCTTCAACCCTAATTATTCTTAGAAATCTCTCTCTCTCTCTCTCTTTCTGTCTCTCTCTTAGTTTCCCTTTCTTTCTCTCGGTCTCTCTGTCTCTCTCTCGGTTTCCCTTTCTTTCTTTCTCTCGGTCTCTCTGTCTCTCTCGGTTTCCCTTTCTTTCTTTCTTTCGGTCTCTCTGTCTCTCGCGGTTTCTCTCTTTCTCTCAGTCCCGCTCTCTTCTTTCTTTTTAGTATCTCTGTCTCTCTTTGTCTTTGTTGTCGTTATATTTTTTTCGTTTCTTTTCTTTTCCTGTTTTATTGCTCTGTATGTCTTCCAACCTCTCTCTCTCTCCAATTACCCGGATTTTAGAATGACATTGATTTAGCACAGTCACTGGTCCCCAAACTGGCTACCGTGGCTCTCTGGGGACACATTGACAGTGCCTAGGGGTGCCGCAAATTTCAAAGGTGTCACGTAGATCCCATGTATGGTACCTCATCAAAGATGTAGAGATTTATTTTTCCGTGTTTCCGTCGTATGGACCCCATATCATAAAAAACTATTTAGATACAGTTTACTTTATGTTTAGTTGCCTCTTTTATTGTCATGTATCTCCCAGTGCCAGATTGCTTTTGGGATTTAAGTTTGTCGAATTCTCTTAGGCACTTTTATACATCATTTGAGCATATGACCTTTGTTTATTCTTTAGCAGCAGCTAGTCTAGGTCAGGAAGATGGTGGGGTGTAAGGGAAATGTGGTGCAAAAAGAGTGAAAAAGGTGAATGTAAAGTTCCTTCAGCGACCAAATTTCCTATCCTGTGATGTAGCATCACCCTCCAGAATAGATTACATATCAGTTTTATATAACGAATAAAATTACGACAATGTTGTAGGTATTTCAGTCT
>NC_091573.1:4453995-4461495 GCF_042767895.1 Penaeus vannamei | reverse complement strand
ATTGAAACTAAATCTTTAAATCTTTAATCTTGAAATATCTCTCTCTCTCCCACTTTCTCTCTTTCATTTATTATTATTTTACTTAAACCTGTATCAAAAATTCAAAGAAATGTCAATTTTAAGAACTTCTTGAGATAAGATACATATTAATTAAACATTTGAACTGATTTATGGATGTTGATTCACCTACTTCAACATTGTTAACAAGCCCATTCCACAAAATATTGCAACTACACATAAACCCTCTTTGAAACTGAGAGGATGAGGGTTTGCTGATCTGGATCTGCTGTCCAGAGGCAGTCGACTTGCTGATGTACCTTCTGCTTCATTCAGAGGTGATATCAAGTCGTTCCTGGATAGCCCTTGCTGTGTCTTTGTGATATTCCACCACCGACTGGGATGAAACTTTCCTTGGCGAAGTTTGTGTTGTAGATCCTCCTACCGTTTTGATTTAGACCAAGCGGCTGTGTCAGTCATTTTTTACAGGCACTATTGCGAAGCTGGATGCTCCAGGCCCGGTATTTTTCTTCAGCATCTTTTCTACACTGGAAACCGAACCCAGGGAGATCAGGTCTTATCAGGAATGTACGAGAAAGCACCCATCTCTTTTGACAGGTGATGATGTGTGAAGTAAGAGCTCCCCACAAGTTTGTTTGTCTGGTTTGAATGAGGGCCAATCTATGTCTTTCCATTGCCACAATGTTTTCGGGTATGGCTGCTCGTTTTCGACATCTAAGGAGAGAGTTATTTTAATGGCGGTGTGGTCAGATGTGCCTCAAAGATCAGACCGGTGAAATCCGTGAGCACAGGGTCGAGTGAAGAACCGCTGGAATGCGTTGGAAAAGACATAGTTTTTCAACCTTGCACCTCTAGTAGCCTATCGAATGCCCCGTGAATAAAGTACTGATTCAGGTTACCTGCAATTATGAAATTGCAACGATTGCATGTAGTGAGGAGCTCATCTATGTTGTCAGTTAAGTAATCGATGTTCTTTCCCGTGCCAGCGAGGTCTGTAACTTGCAATAAGCAGTATGCTGCATGTAGCACTAACAAACATTTTGAAGAACATTAGATCAAAATGATCAGTGATCTCTGGGGTGAACTGCTGTACTTGCAGTGGGGTGCGGTGGCATACTGCAACTTCTCCAAATTTTCCTGTTGAGCGGTCGCGACGGATCCAGGAGCTGTATCCTTTATCTTTGGCCTAGTTAAGTGGGACGCTGCCATCAAGAAATGTCTTGTTGCAATGACGACGTCTGCCTTGTTCTTTATCATTGTGTCAGCTCTCCTACGTTTGCCCGGAATCCTCTAAGGTTGGTTGAAATCAGAAACGGAGATGCTGCACCCTGAACCTTTTTAAAAAGTACTTTCAAAATGAGAGGCTGTAAGAATTAAAGGGGCCGTTGTGGGATAGTCCGATGTTCTGGATATATCAGTTTGTTAAGGGAGCCACTGATTGGGGATATGTGGCCGTTGTGTGATTGTGTCTTTGGAGCTGGGAAAATAGTTCTTGTTACGTTAAGTACTGTTCCTGTTGTTGCTGTTGTAATCGAGAAATTGCTCTTTGGTGTTTCACAGTGTTTTGATAGTTTATGAAAGTTTTCTGCTGGTATTATGTGATCTGATTATTTTCTCGGGAGATGCTGCCGTATGATTTCGCGTAAGAGGTCTGTTTGCCTTTCCTCTTGCACTTTGGTACGACACCATTTAGCAGAATGGCCTTGTCGACCACAATGATCACAATGCTTCTTATGCCAGCAGTCACTTGTATTGTGTCCAGCACGTCGACAGTGATTGCAGAATTTCTTGTACTGGTTCTTTTACTGGCCTTTCGTCTTTGTACTCTTCTCTCTCTCTCTCTCTCTCTCTCTCTCTCTCTCTCTCTCTCTCTCTCTCTCTCTCTCTCTCTCTCTCTCTCTCCCTCTCTTTCTCTTTCTCTCTCTCTCTCTCTCCCTCTCCCTCTCCCTCTCTCCCAACTGTCGTGTTGATTACTTCTTTTGATTAGCAGATTTCTAGAGGCTCAGAATGTGTGGCAGCAGAGGTATGCCGTTGCTCAGCTGGCACTGCCTTTTCTTGAGATACTTTTCGTAGCCTCTTTGGTTTCCCAGAGAACAACCAACGATTTAGTTCCACACTAGATGAAAAGGCTGTATCTCTCTCTCGCTCTCTCTCTCTCTCTCTCTCTCTCTCTCTCTCTCTCTCTCTCTCTCTCTCTCTCTATATATATATATATATATATATATATATATATATATATATATATATATATATATAATGTGTGTATATATATATATATATATATATAAATGCATATATATACATATATACATATATACATATGTATGTGTGTGTATATATGTGTGTATGTGTGTGTGTGTGTGTGTGTGTGTCTACATATTTATATGCATATATTTTCGAAACAGGTCAGATACATCTCTTGTATTGTGAATATATTCATCCTCATTCATACTTTTCTGTATATATATATATATATGTATATATATATGTATATATATATATATATATATATATATATATATATATATATATATATATATATGTATATATATATATATATGTATGTATATATATATATATATATGTATATATATATATGTATATATAGTTATGCATATACATATATATATATATATATATATATATATATATATATATATATATATATATATATATATATATATATATATATATATATACATATATATTTGTATATATATATGTATATATATATATATATATAAATACATTTATATATATATATATATATATATATACATACATATGAATATATATACATATATGCATACATATGAATATATATACATATACATATATGTGTATATATACATATATTTGTATATATACATATATATCAACATCTTGCCAGCCCTCCACCTCATTCCCTCGCCATTCCCATTCCTGACCTTCCTCCACGCCGCAACCCGTGCCCCTGTTCTCCTCGGCGACGCCTCCTGCCTGAATAATGTATGGGTCTATTGAATCGCCTGCAAGCCTGCGTCTGTGAAACGGGAAGCCAGAAGAACGGTTGATCGAGAAATGACGAGTGGGGCGTGTGCGGAATAGAGGAAGGAGGTGGACGGAGGCTGCAAACGAGGCTGCTGTAGTTCGCGTTGGCGTGTGAGAGTCGGGAGGGGGTTGGAGGGGTTGGAGGGGTGGATGAGGGGGAGGGGGTTTAGAGGGGTTGGAGGGGTGGATGAGGGGGAGGGGGTTAGAGGGGTGGATGAGGGGAAGGGGTTAGAGGGGTGGATAAGGGGAGGGGTTAGAGGGGTTAGAGGATGAAGGGGAGGGGGTTAGAGGGTGGATAAGGGGTAGGGGGTCGGAGGGGTTACAGGGTGGATGAGGGGGAGGGGGTTAGACGGGTTAGAGGGGTGGATGAGGGGGAGGGGGTTAGAGGGGTGATTGGTGGTTGGGTGGAGGAGTTGGCATGGAGGTGTGTGAGGTGTCTGTGTAGGGGGGTGGGGATACATGGATGTTGATAAAGGGAGAGAAGAGAGAGGGGGGGAAGTGCAGACTGAGAGGGGAGAGAGAGAGAGAGCGAGAGAAAATGAGAGAGAGAAAGATTTTAGATAGCATAGTGATGTGTGCGTTTCTGTTTGCACAGTATGTTAAATGAATGAGTGCGTGTACATATCTTAGTATTGCTATCGCGTGTGCGTGTGAGTACGTATGTCTGTGTGCATGTGTGACCAGCTGTGTATACAGTTTGTGTACATATATGCAAGTATGCCTACGAGAGTTTATTTGTTCATAACAAGTGTAATGACCTGTAAGACTGGATTTTTGGATAATGTAATTAGAAATGTATATTTTTCTTTTCATAAAAGATGTAGACAGATTTATTTTTTCAGTAAAATTCGTCAAAAGGTGTAACAATACCTTTTCCGATCCGGTAGCCAGACTGCAAGAATCACTCACCGTAAAATAACACGACTGCCATCAAATACTTTATAGGTTCATGGATTGACCGATCGAACATTTTTTACATTTTTTTTTCAGAATCCCCTTTTGCAGCCTCTATTGCGATACAAAATAATGATATATGAAAAATGCATAAAGCACGATATGGATATATATATATATATATATATATATATATATATATATATATATATATATATATATATATATATATATATATGTATATATATATGTATATATATATATATATATATATATATATATATATATATATATATATATATATATATATATACACGAATATATATATATATATATATATATATATATATATATATATATATATATATATATATATATACTATATACTATATAGATACACAAGCACAAACACAATCACGTGTACACGACAATGAAAATGAAACTAGCCACAATGAGAAAATAAGCGTGACTTTTCAAACTCTTCACAAGTCCCTCTTCAGACAAAAACCGAAATGGATCCATATATATATATATATATATATATATATATATATATATATATATATATATATATATATTAACCTCTCCGAAAGGGATTCGATCTCATAACGCCGCAGCAAGAGATTGCAAAGCGGGCACACTCTCCACTCGGCCACCACCGTGCTAAAAGGAAATATATATATATATATATATATATATATATATATATATATATATATATATATATATATATATATATATATATATATATGAATAAATACATACATATATTCATATATATAGATATACATATATATATATATATATATATATATATATATATATATATATATATATATATGTATATATATATATATATATATATATATATATATATATATATATATATATATATATACATATATATATATATATATATATATATATATATATATATATATATATATATATATATATATATGAATACATACATACATATGCATGCATATATATATATATATATATATATATATATATATATATATATATATATATATATATATATATATATATATATATATATATATTTATATATATATATGTGTGTGTGTGTGTGTGTGTGTGTGTGTGTGTGTGTGTATATATATATATATATATATATATATATATATATATATATATATATATATATATATATATATATATGTATATATATATATGTATGTGTGTGTGTGTGTGTGTGTGTGTGTATACATGACTGTATATGATTTTATCTTTGATGATGAAATTTATAAAGTATTTAACACCGAGACAGGATACTTCCAATAGTTTGGACACTCATCCCGTGCCACACCTCTCTGCATGAGCCGCAGAAAAGCGAAAGTAAGAATATCGCGAGAAGGATGTCAACTCTGGATGGATTTTTTTTTTCAGAATACCTTCGCACAGCTGATCGCTACGAATTTGACATCGACAGGTTCCTATCACTCTCTAGTATTTAAATATATCAGAATAATTCCGCGGACCCCCATCCCCACCACACCCACCCCCACCCCGCCATTCCCGACAATCTTTCCTCCAACAGTAGGGGAAGTACAAAGAAAATGGCAGGGTGGAATCCGAATTACATACACAGAATCAGACCCTAAATGTCTAACGCAGGGACTGTACCCTCTGCGCCTCGTCTTCTGTGGGGTCAGAAGAGGAGGCTCCCAAACCCACCAGCATTGGAAGACAAAGAACCCTCCACGTGATCACGGTAGGCTAGAGCGTTTGACCGCCTTGCTCGATGCCGAATCTGCCCGATGCTCTCTCTCCCGCCGTGAATCTGTGTTGGCTTTCCTGAAGAGATTTTTTTTCTTTTATTTTTTATTTGTTATTATTATTATCTTTTTTTTTTGGGGGGGGTAGGGTCGGAGGGGGGCACAGACCCTTTGTATTTCGAGAATTTGGTGATTGATTTGGTGTGTATTATTCACATATTATCCTGCAATACCCCTGGTACCTTCCATGCCCTCCCTTGCTATCGGGGCCATGAATATGGGGTATAATTCCTACATATATCTGTATGTACTAGAGAGGGAGAGGAATCCATCGATACCAAAATCGTCGCTAGCGGTTATGCGAAAGATTGTGAAAAATTACCTCAACTTTAAGAAACTTACAACCAAGTGCAGCAATTCGAGGTAGCGCCAATGCCGATGCTTTTGGGTACAAGAAACAGATACATAAATCGATGATTTGACAAAAATAAAAAAATAAAGAAATAAAAATGAATAAATAAATAAAACAGAAATTTATTAAAGAACTCGTGAGTCCTCGATTATTACCCAAGGCTATACTTAGCCAGAGACACTAATTACGTACAGGGTAGAAGTGAGGTACATAATTAGCCAAGTAACCGTATTACCAGGGCAATCATGAGGATGATTCTGTGATCCTTAATTAATCATAATGAGCTCTGACGTTACAGAATGAGCGTAATTATTTGTTTCTTTATTTGTATTATTTATCTATTTACCTATTTATTTATCTGTCTGTCTCTCTATATACTTTTGTATATATTTACCTTTCATTCTTGCCTGCACAAACCAATCCCAGTTTATTTCATCTCTCTTTCTCTCTCTCTCGATGTTTATTTTTCTAATAATCTTTCTACCCATCTATCTATCTACCTATTTATCCACCTATCTGTTAAGTATATCTATTTGTCCTCCTCTGTCCATACCTTCTCTCCCTCCTTCTCTCTCCCTATCCCTCTCCCTTTCCTACGCTCTCTTTATACCTTTCCTTTCCCTCCCTCTTCCTATTTTACGCATCGGTAATATTAGGTAAAGATGTATAAACTCATCTATGAATAATCGATTCTCTAAACAATTCTCTTCGACCTTTGGTATTCTCATTCGCACTTGTCTTAATAAGAGTATGATTGTTGCTGCCATCAAGAATCAGAATGGAATTTAAATCAACCAAACCTTCTAGTCTCAAGTCTCTATCCTCGCTCCTTCAGGCGCCGTTCCTACAGCGTACGAGCCTCTTCTTCTTATCTGCGTCTTCGCCTGACCATAAAAGGACCTTCCTGCTCATGAGAAAGCATCCTCATCAACCAGGGGGATAAAACACGTGACCCCGACATCCTGACGATCTTTGTAAGGCAGATGATGCCTGAGTTGCACGGAGCTTTCCATTTCCCATCCTGCCATCTAGAGGACATTGCTTCGTAATAGAATGATGTGCAAAAAAAATATATACTCAGTCTGACACAGGTACACTTAGAGGCCGGAAAATGACCCTACATGGGAACTCAAAGGCGCTTTTGGTTTATGCTAATCTTAAAACCGGAGATAACCTTGTGCTAAATGTATAGATTGACGTGAAATGCCCTGCGATTCAATACAAGAGCCTCTACAACAGTGGGAGCAAAGACCGACCCACTGGAAAAAGAAAAAAAAAATTACGCTCCTTTTAGCTCCGCCCCCTTGTCCACCGCTTTAACCCGGCCAGAGAATTCACGACGTTGCTCCCTCTATCCCCTGGGCTGCCGGCACTTGATGTATCACCGCTGTTGAAGGAGACGTT
>NC_091573.1:4443995-4448995 GCF_042767895.1 Penaeus vannamei | reverse complement strand
CGGCGGCGGAGGAAGGAGAAGAACACTCGAGGACGTGAAAGTCTTTCCATACAGACCCCTCTTCGAGACGCCCTTTCACTGAACCCGTTATGGAGGTTCGGTTCCTGCGCTTCGCTGGGTCTTGTGTGGTTATCGGCAGCTATCACCTATCACCCATTTCCTTGCTTCTTTCATTTTCTTTTCAGTTATTCTGGTTTTGTTTTTTGTCTCTTTTTTCGTCTCTTTTCTTTGTTTGAAGCTCATATCTGTCTCTCTTTTTTTGTGTGTGTGAATATTTCATGATTCGCTTCTTCCATTTCTCACTCTTCCTCATGCCCGTCTTTATAATTCTTATTAGTATTGTTTTATTATTTTCATAGAAAAAAATGCTATTATTATTATCATTGCTATTATCATTATTATTATTATCATTATTATTATTATTATCATTATCA
Source organism: Penaeus vannamei (assembly GCF_042767895.1). Lineage (NCBI taxonomy): Eukaryota > Metazoa > Arthropoda > Malacostraca > Decapoda > Penaeidae > Penaeus > Penaeus vannamei. Next base: position 4,448,561 of record NC_091573.1, on the reverse strand, counting down.
CCGTTGTTATTATCATTAATAATATTATCATCCTCATTATTGTTATGAACTTTCATTATTATCACTATCACTGTCAAAATCATTATAATCATCCTTATGAATCACCATTATCATCTTCACTACTATTACAATACTCATCCTCATTATCCATATTACCAATCCTCCTTCTCTATCCATCCTCCTCCTCCTCCTTCTCTCTCTCTCTCTCTCTCTCCTACACCCCACCCTCCTCTTCCTTTTCCTTTTCTTCATTACAATTACAATATTCATCCTCATTATCCATACTACCAATCCTCCTTCTCTACCCTTCCTCCTCCTCCTCCTTCTCTCTCTCTCTCTCTCTCTCTCCTACACCCCACCCTCCTCTTCCCTTTCCTTCCCAATAGGCTTATCACTGAATGCAACGACATTACCTTAGATTTGAAAGCCTTTGATACTCGCCGCTGTTGGAATCGCTGCCACTGGAGGCGATGTAGCGTGTTGAGGTCCAGGCTTTTGATCCGAGAAACATGTTATAGAAGGGAGAACAAAATTCTAGTGAACCTGATAAGAGATTTCTTCCTTGGTTGATTCGTGCTCTCTCTCTCCATCTCTTCTTCTTATATATATATATATATATATATATATATATATATATATATATATATATATATATATATATATATATATATATCATCATCATCATCAGCCTGAGTCAATCCACTGCAGGACGTAGGCCTCTCCCATTCTTTTCCAGGTTTCCCTGTCTTGCGATGTTTGTTTCCAGTCTTGGCCCCCAAATTTCGCTATTTCGTCGCGCCATCGTGTCATTGGTCTGGCTCTTGGCCTCCTTAAGTTATTTATAGTCCAGTCTGTTACTTTCTTTGTCCATCTGTTGTCTTGTCTCCGACATACATGCCCTGCCCATTGCCATTTCTTCTTTTTAATGCTCTTGAGTATATCTTCTACCTTCGTCTGTTCTCTGATCCACGTCGCCCTCTTCCGATCTCTCAGGCTAATTCCCATCATCGATCTTTCCATCCCTCTCTGGGCGCTTATTAGTTTCCTCTCCAGGAACCTGGTTGTAGTCCATGTTTCTGACCCATAGGTCATAACTGGGAGGACGCATTGATTAAAGACTTTTCTTTTTAAGCACAATGGCAAGGAACCTCTTAGTGTGCTACTGTGCCTGCCGAAGGCATTCCAACCTAGACTGATTCGTCGCTTTATTTCTTGTTCACTTGATGTGCCTGTCTGCACGAGTTGTCCTAGGTATATATACCTGTCTACTACCTCTAGTGCTTCGCCTTGTACATGTATTTGTTTGAGTGGGACTCTGCTGTTGAACATAACCTTAGTCTTTTTCTTGTTCATCTTAAGTCCGACTTTTAGGCTTTCTCTATTCAGATCGTTTATTAATTGCTGCAGTTCATCAGCTGATTCACTAAGGAGAACAATGTCGTCTGCAAATCTTAGGTTGTTTAGGTGTTCGTCTCCTATTTTGATACCCTTCCCTTCCCATTCTAGTTTCTTGAATATTTCCTCGAGGCAGGCTGTAAACAGCTTTGGTGAGATGGTGTCGCCCTGTCTAACGCCTTTTTTAATTGGTATTTTATCGGTTTCTGTGTGGAGTTTGATGGTTGCTGTTCCATCTTTGTATATATCTTCCAATATATTACAATATACCTCCTCAACTCCCTGTTGTTGAATAGCACCTAATACTGCTGGTATTTGTACAGAGTCAAATGCCTTTTCGTAATCGATGAATGCCATACACAGGGGTTTCCTATATTCGTTTACTTTTTCTCTTATTTGGGTGAGCGTGTGGATGTGATCTGTTGTTGAGAATCCGCTGCGGAAGCCTGCCTGTTCTCTAGGCTGGCTGGAATCCAGACTGTCAGAGATGCGAGCTGTAATGACTTTCGTGAACAGTTTGTAAGTAACCGAAAGGAGGCTTATGGGTCGGTAATTTTTTAAATCCTTTTTATCGCCTTTTTTGTGTAACAAGATAATTGTTGCATTTTTCCAGGCTTTCGGAGTTTTTCCGCTGAGAAGGCATTTGTTAAAAAGATTGGCTAGTTTCACTTTTGCGATGTCTCCTGCATCTAATATGAGGTCTATACTAATTCCGTCTTCGCCTGGTGTTTTCCCTCTCTTCATGCCTTTAAGTGCTCTTTTTATTTCTTCTTTTGTGATATTAGGTACGTCGCTAGTTACCGCGTTTGCTTCTATTTGTGGCTGTTCGTTTGAGTTGTATAGATCCCTGTAAAAGTCTTCCACTACTTTGATGATTTCATTCTTGTTATGTGTTACTTCTCCGTCTGGTTTCTTAATTGCATACATTTGATTTCTCCCTATTCCTAGTCTTCTTTTAGCTGCTTTCATGCTGGTACCTGAAATCACTGCTTCATTTATTATTTGAGTATTGAATTTCCGTACGTCTTCCCTCTTCTTTTTATTTATGGTCTTTGTTAGTTCAACCAATTCTATCTTGTCCCTATTTGACGATACTTTCATGTCTCTACGTTTTTGCATAAGCTGTTTAGTTTCTACCGAGAGCTTGCTGTAGCTTCGATTGTCGTTCTTTCCGCCTACTTCAAGTGCAGCTTCTTTTATTATGTCATTGAACTGTTTATTGATTTGGTCGATGTTGAGATCTTCGTCGCGGAGGAGTGAATATCTGTTTTGGATGTTTAGGCTAAATTCTGTTGCTCTGATCCTCAAGTTAGCCAAGTTTGGCTGTGGTTTACTCATTAGTTTGTTCCTTTCCCTTCTGAGATGTATTTTAATTTCGCCTCTCACCATTCTATGGTCGCTGCCTACATTTACTTTATTTATAACCTCTACATTTTTTATTATATCGCGCCTATTTGAAATTATGAAGTCAATTTCGTTTTTGACGTCAGAAGGCGACTTCCATGTCCACTTCCGTTCTAGTCTTTTTTCGAAGAATGTATTCATGATACTGAGTGATCGAGCCTCCGCAAATTCGACTAGCATTTGTCCCCTCTCGTTCCTAGTGCCTATTCCATGGTTCCCTACTGCGGTTTCGCCCTCTGTCTTTTTACCTATTTTGGCATTAAAATCCCCCATAATTATTGTGAAATGGGATTTTGTTCTCTCGCTGGCTAAGTGAACGTCTTCATAGAAGCTCTCTATTTCTTCATCACTGTGGCTGCAGGTTGGAGCATAGACTTGAATAATTTTTAAGTTGTACCTAGTGTTTAGTTTTATTGTTACCGAAGCCACTCTTTCGCTGACACTATAGAATTCTACAATGTTCTTTTCTAAGCGTTTGTGTATTAAGAATCCTACCCCTAATTCCTGTTTGCTACCCAGAGGTTTTCCTCTCCAATAGAGCACGTGTCCCTCATTTAATAGCTTCTGCTCTTCACCTAGTCTTCTAACTTCGCAGAGTCCTACTACATCCCATTTAATGGAAGAGAGTTCCTCTAGTAAAGCTAGTAAGTCGGATTCAGTTCTCATGGTCCTTATATTGTATGTGCAAAGGTTCATCAACGTGGGGCGGCCTGTCTTTACCCGGATATTTTTAGCACCCCCTGCTCCGGAGCGATCCTGATCGCTGCCGTAACCAGGGGCTCCTTCGCCTCCGGGGAATGGGGGCCGTTCCTGAATATTTTGTCTCATGCTTGGGAGGTGGACAGCCGATTTACCTCCCACCTACTGGCTTAGGTGTATCTTGGTGGGAGGGGAGTAATTTAGCCGGAATGCCATTGATAAGTCCCCCCAGCAGGTTTGGTCCTACCTGGAGTGGACTTAGGAGCGGCAATGCACGGCCTGCTCACTACTCCCGTGAGCTGGGCTTAATTATCAGAAGTGCATATATGTTTTATTTTTATTTTATTTATTAACTTCATTTGTGCGTATGTGCACCTGATGTAGACATATTCATTCCCGCACATGCTCTAAGTACTACGCATATGCTCATTCCCACGCATATGCATATGCAAGCATACACATTTATTCTTGTATCTATGCTTATGGATATGGATACTTATTCTTACGTTATAAATAACTACATACATGTCCATCATAGTCTGGCCTAGTCATATGTTCACATCGCCTGTCCGTTTATGCGCTTGTTATATGTTATTGATAAGTGAGTGAGTATACATGTGTATATTCACCCGTGTATATGTAAACACCCCTTTTTGCATACCTCGCAAACCTACCTATCATTATACATACGCATGTATCTATCCCTGCATGTGCTCACGCATCCGTATATGAGCACATACATTTGCAGCCTACACTAGTGCTCCCCCCCCCTTTACATATGTGTATATATCTGTACTTGCTTTACATATAACTACCTCTACGTACATACATACGTACTTACATACATACATATACTTAATTATTTATCCACCTTCCTACATCCTGCACACACCTATATACGTATACCTTTACGTATACACATATAAATACCTACATATGTCTACCTATTCATTCACCCACGCATTCACATAAACACGCACATTATACATACCTATATACACATACACATATATACATGCTTATATACACTTGTAAATGTACACATTCATGCATGAATATATACACCAT
>NC_091573.1:4416495-4418995 GCF_042767895.1 Penaeus vannamei | reverse complement strand
TAATATGGACACTAACTTATAGTTGACTTGTGTTCGTCTTCTTGGATTCCGAGCTTCTTAGACGACACTTTTCTTTGCCTCTTAAGCGATTCCCGATATGATGTGACTATTAAAAGCCTCTTTCTTGGCAATTCCTAGACCCTGTAAGACACGAAGGTTTACGCTTTCTTCTTTCTTTATTTTTACATCTCACACCTACTTCTCACGACTGTCTCTTGAAACATTAGCTGTCATCTCGAGCGTCTTTCTCTGTGCTTTGATTGCAAGTTGTGTTTGGCAATCAAAGCAAAAAGCGTCGGAAAGCACAGCAATTCTATTGAGGTGACCCGCCCAGATCTAAGTGCTTGCTGGGTTGTCTGCACGTCCGCCTCAGACTTGCAAGTAATTCTCTGAGTAGTGATCGTTTCTGAGAACATAAATAACCTTTCTTTCCCAGCACTGAGATTAGAAACCTGCTTCCCTGAAAGAGTTCTGATGACGAAAATGTGTGAGAGTATTACACACAAACAAGCGCCCAAACCGAACCTTTGTAAGTCAACCAACATCTTAACTTTCTCTCTCACGTGTTCCCACAAACGATACAACGCAAACACAACACAATGAAACTAAAAAAAAAGAAGATAAAAACACTAAAAACACAAGCTAAAAGACCTCCTTGTTCTCGGCTACTATCAAGAGCTTCCAGATCAGCCTCAACCCCGAGCCTATTCCCTCGGCGATCGCTGCGGCGCTCGCTTCTCGCCGACAGGAAAGTCCTCGGGAGGAGTTGAAGCGTCTGGCACGGGCCCGCTGATTCCCGGGAACTCGCTCGCTGCCTCACAAATTCGTCTATTCCTATCTATTCCTGTCTATTCTTATCTATTCCTAGTGTCCTCTTTCTCATTTCCGAGAATCGCGGAGGCCGTAGTAGGTCAATTAACGCTCTCCTTGTCTCCATCTTATTAACATGAGAACAGTTGAACCGTATTCATGTTAACAAATGTGGAAAGGTATGAATGAGAACGAACATCTTCACAATACAAGAGATGTATTTAACCGGTTTCGATTATATCTTCGTCAGAAATACATGAAACCGGTTAAATACATCTCTTGTATTGTGAAGATATTCGTTCTCCTGCATACCTTTCCACATGATATCAGTTCTTCATATAAAAGTAATATTCTTTAACAATCAGAATGTTCTGATGTTCTCATAAACCCCAACCGTATTACAAATGCCTATTCGGGCTAATATATCCTATGAATCTGAATTTAAAGGCGAACTACCAAATACTACGGCCATACACGTCAAGACAGCGACGAGGCAGCTGGTGGGTAGGTTCTCGCGCACTCGCAAAACCTGAGTTCAATTTCGAACTCAATTAGAACCCATTTCACTCAGTCAGATTGGTGAGACTCCCCAGCGCAATCTGTAGGGATTTCAGATTTAGATTTTACACTACTTCGAAGACAAGTTTGCCCTTTTACCGATTAGCACAATGATAATACTGATAGTCTTGATGCAAATTATGATAATGATTATGATGATGAAAGTGATAATGGTTATTACTATAATGGTATTGAAGATCATAGTGACGGTAATGATGGTGATGATAATAATTTTAAAAAATGATGATGATGGTAGTGAAAATGATAACAGGAACAATAAAAATGATAATGTTAGTGATAACGATAATAATCATGACAATAGACAAGGTGATAGTAATCATAAAAATAATAATGATGATGATGAGGAGGAGGAGGAGGAGAAGGAGGTGAATAATGCTGATGATTATAATAATGATAACAATAATAATAAGGATAATAATGACGATAACAGTCATACCGATAATGATGATGATGATAATGATAATTTTAATGATGATAATGATAATCATGATAATAATAATAATAACAATAGTAAAGATAACAATAATAGCAATAAAGATAACAATATATATTAGTAATTTGCAACATCTCCAGGTTCAGTCTCGGGCCTTCAAGGAGGAAACAAGAGACGTGGAGTCGGACTCGAACAGAACCCCATTCCTGTCCTCCTCGAGTCCAGTTAAAGGGGTTAGTACAATGCACGTGTCAGTTGAGTTCATTTTGTAATTGAATAGGACCAGAAAAAAAATAATCAGGTCTTTGTAACGTGTGATGAAACGCATCTTAATTGTAATAATTTGTTTAGACATGTTCTTTGTTTGACTAAGATACTTGTGAATCAATCGTGGCTTTTACGACTTTTGTTTCATATTTTCGTTAAGATTCACTACGTTCACAATACCGAGACATCTACACAGGACGTAGACATTGTCACTAACACCCGTTTATATTCATGTGATTATTCCAGTGTAATATTCAAGCTCGCTGTTCTGTGTTCTTCTCCCGACAAAATATCCTTCTGGTTTATCCGCTTAAATTCCTCACTGATACTTACATATCGCTATCTTTCAACTTCACATTATCTTTAAATTCCCCCAACGCCATCTCACTGACTTCCTCCCGTTGTCTTCAT
>NC_091573.1:4396495-4401495 GCF_042767895.1 Penaeus vannamei | reverse complement strand
CCACCGAGCCGTCGCCGGGGTGCAGCGGGGCCCCTCGGCTGAATTTGTTCCACAGGTGGATGCCGACGGTGTCGTGGGGCCAGGTCCAGGTGGTGCTTCCGCCGGAGACGAAGAGCTCTTCCCAGCGCTTCCAGTGGAGAGGGTAGAAGGTGGCGGGGGCTGTGGAGGGCCAGAGATGCATGAGATACCGACCAGTAAATCTATGGCTACTTATATAATTACTTATATTACCATTCTTTAATCGTGTCAGATGCACAAAGTTTAACATCTCGGTGAATACTTTCAGCCTCCCTTCTATTACCATCTCTTGTCAAGCCCTCACTAATATCACATATAAAAACCATTCTCTTACATAGCCTGCAACCCTGATAATGACAGTCTCCCGGCCCGCAGATGTACTAACCATATTGACTCTTCACTACCTGGCCGTTACCTGCCTGTTGTCAGTGTCTGTGGTGAATCAAAATTCTCTTGTTCTCATTGAACTGTTGATTTCAACCTTGCTCCCACTGCCTAGTTCTATATGTGCTTTTATAGTCCATACCTGTCTAGAAGCAGGTCTATCGTACCTTCATATACAAGTGAACTCGTCACGTGCCTTTGCTCACCTCGTCTCCTATTGGCAACACCTACAAGCAAGTTTCACATAGGCAAGTGAACTTTACTTGTACCGTGCCTATGGTCTGCGTAGATATGTAAACCAGACTGATTCCTATTTTGACCAGCACAGAGGTCTCACACACCCCTCCAGCACCCACGCCCCTCAAGTTCTTGCCCTTGTGTTCTATTGGCATTCGTCTAAGCTCTTCATATTATGTGGGCTTTTTGCGAGGCACCAAAGACAGCTGACACCCCTTTATGACCTGCCCACAGTTAAAGACTGCTAGATGTAACAGTCCTACACTTGTTTTGAGACACCGTGTTAAGGACATCTAATCACAAGTTAAGCGAAGTGAAATCAAACTTTCCCCATACCCATTGACAGCTCAGATACAACACTGACCTTTGACGGCATTTTCACTTAGTCGTGGCCCTCTCTATCGTCATCCCAGCCAGTGCCACATCACTCCCCCCCCCCCCCCCCCCCCTACGAGTCGCCTGCGTACTGAAGGCATGATGAATAAACTCTCGACTACAAAATGCGTTTGCAACCACCCTTTAAAACCGCCAATCAAACTATCTTCGTTTACAATGTCACACAACACACAAACTTATTCACGCCTCTCTCTTCCCTGCTCCCTTTGCAACTTCCTTTCCTTCATTTCCTTTTCCTTCTCCTTCTCTTCCTCCTTCCCCTTCTCCTTCCCCTTCTCCTTCTCCTTCTCCTTCTTCTTCTCCTTCCCCTTCTCCTTCTCCTGTTCCTTCCCCTTCCCCTTCTCCGTCTTCTCTCTTTCTCCTTCTTCTTCTTCTTCTTCCCGTTCTACCCTCACTCTCAGTCACCTAGAAGAACTCATTCTCCTTCTCTCTCTCCTTCTCCTTCTTCTCTCTTTCCCCTTCTTCTTCTCCTTTCCCTTCTTCCCTCACTCTCACCCACCTAGAATAACAAGGTCTTTGCACTGGTGGAAATCCGTCAGGTTGTTGACATTGCAGTTGTTCTTGACGACCCTCTGGAAGACCCCAGGACCGTTATGACCCCAAACGTTGCCCTTGAAATTCTCCGTGAGCTCCGTCGTCGCGTCCTTGCACAGCCAGTGGTCCTTCGGGATCCTGCAGGAGAAAGATCACAGCCGATTAATGAGACACAAAACAGAGAACCGTCGAATCTTGTGTGTAAAGGTGCTGTCACACTACCACTTTTTCCGTCAATTTTTTCGATAATTTTACTTAACATAAATGCAAACATTCTCGAATATAGCTCTTGATCTGACTATGCTTGGCTGTAAAAGTTGACAGAAAGGTTTTCACGCGGAAACGATCATTATCGCCTGACTGGAAAATCGACAATTCGCTTAAAAACGGAAACAAATCAGAAAATTGTAAATAATAATAATAATAATAATAATAATAAAAATAAAAATGACGGAAGAGTGCTAGTGTGACAGCACCTTAAGCGTGTCATGTGTGTTGGAATATAGTGAATATGAACGTGTGTGAGTGTGAGCGTTCGTACGTGTTCGTCTAAAGGTTATTTCGCTTGTGGGGATTTACGTCATTTGTTTGAATAATAATAATAATAATAATAAAAATAATTACATTTATAAAGAGTATCCCTTTAAGTCGTGACCACAGAGCTAAGTTGTGGATATCTAGAGCAAACATAACTGCGGTATCAATAGGTCCAGTATTTTTACTATGTAGATGTAGTTAGTATTCGTCAGATATATGTACTAAACAGAAACACACCTATCTTTGATATTAGCATAGCATGTCTGCTCAAGTTGAACCTTTCTCTCTCTCTCTTTCTCTCTCTCTCTCTCTCTCTCTCTCTCTCTCTCTCTCTCTCTCTCTCTCTCTCTCTCTCTCTCTCTCTCTCTCTCTCTCTCTCTCTCTCTCTCTCTCTCTCTCTCTCTCTCTCTCTCTCTCTCTCTCTCTCTCTCTCTCTCTCTCTCTCTCTCTCTATCTATCTATCTCTATCTCTATCTTTATATATCTTTCTATATCTCTATCTATCTAGCTCTGTCTATCTCTCTCTTTCTCTGTCTCTCTCTCTGTCTCTCTCTCTCTCTCTCTCTCTGTCTCTCTCTCTCTCTCTCTCTCTCTCTCTCTCTCTCTATCTATCTATCTATCTATCTATCTATCCATTTATCTATCTCTCCCTTTATCTTCTCCCTCTCCCTTTCCCCCTGAAGGTCACCTCTACCGCCTGGGACAGCGTGGCTATCGTCTCTCTGCGCAAAGGCGAGAGACAGCTTGAAGATATTATGCAAATAGTTACGGAACTTGGCTCGTTACGATTCATCGGTTTAGGAACTCGGAACCGGACGGCAAAGTTGATTCTGTGAGTAACACTTGTGAATTATGTCGACGTAAACTTGTTTGTGTCTTTGTTTCTGTCGCTGTTTCTGTCTGTTTTTGTCTCTCTTTTTGTGTGCTGTGCTGGCGCAGCGGTGAGGTGCTGGTCTAGCAATCTTGCGGACCTGCGTTCAATCCCACGCCCGGCCAGTGAGTGGTAACCCCGGCCACTCCTTGCACACAGGGGGAGATTTGGGCAAAATAAAACAGACAGGATGTCACAGCAAAGAATATCCATTGTAACAAATGGAATTAAAACTAAATCAAATCAAATCAAATCAAATCTGTCTTTCTCTGTTTCTGTCTCTGTCCCAGTTTCTCTCTCTCTTTTTCGTTCTCTATCTATCTATCTATCTATGTCTGTTTATCTATCTATCTATCTCTATCTCTCTTATGATCATTATCATCCTCATCATTACTATCATTACCATCATCATCATTATCATTATTATTATCATTATTATTATTAGCATTATTATCATTATCATTATTATTATCATTAATATTATTATTAGTAGTATCATTATCATTATTATTATTACTATTAGTAGTAGTAGTAGTATCATTATTGTTATTATTATTATTATTATTATTATTATTATTATTATTATTATTATTATTATTATTATTATCATTATTATTATCATTATTATTAACATTATCATTATTATTATTATCATTATCGTTATCATTATCATTATTATTATTATTATTATCATTATTATTATTATTATTATTATTTTCATTACCATTATCATTATCATTATCATTATCATTATCATTATCATTATCATTATCATCATCATCATCATCATCATCATCATCATCATCATCATCATCATCATCATCATCATCATCATCATCATCATCATTATCATTATCATTATTATTATCATTATTATCATTATCATTATTACTATCATTATTATCATTATTATTATTTTTATTATTATTATTATTATTATTATTATTATTATTATTATTATTATTATCATTATTATTATTATTACTATCATTAATATTGTTATTATTATTGTTACTATTATCATTATTATTATTATTATCGTCATCATCATTATCATTATTATGATTATCATTATTATTATTACTATTATCATTACCATCATCATTATTATTATTTTTATTATCATTATTATTATTGTTATTATTATTATTATTATTATTATTATTATCATTATTATTATTACTACTATTATTATCATTATCATCATCATCATCATAATAATCATCATGTTCATCATCATTATCATTATTATTACTATCATTACTACTGTTATCAATATCTCGCAACTCCTGCATCTGAACCACACTGACGGAACAACAGCCTGACTATTCTTTAAATGACGTAGTTTGAGTCAATTAGACATGCATTTGTATGTGTAAAATAATAATAATAATAATAATTCTGTTACTGTCCATACCTCCTCTTCTTCTTCCTTATCCTCATCATTATCGTCATTATCATCACCGTTGTAATAATCATTATCATCATGAAAATTATCATTATCTTCATGGAAATTATCTTTATGATGATCATCATCATTATCTCGACCTTCATGCACACGAAGATCTTCATTGCTTTACAAATTATTTCAATTTTCATTATCCTCATTAGTAACATCCTCAGCATCATCGCCATCTTCATTGCCATTATCATTATCATCATCATCCCTTGCATTGAATAATATTTTCTACGCACTATATGAATACCTAATGAAAATTTACATATACTGGGACCAATACAAGCCGCAAGTTATGGAAACGCTCATAATAAGATTTACAGAAAGAAAAAACAACTTTAAGCATTAGATAATAGTTGTATCAGTTAAAATTGGAACAGAAGAGTGATAATAGTATAAAATAGTGATATAAAATTATACAAAACAGCTGAATATCCACTGTATCTTTGTAAGAGATCTTTAAGAAATGTACATTGCCAACCAGCATGAATTAATGTGGAAAGGTATGAATGAGAATGAATATCTTCACAATACAAGAGATGTATTTAACCGGTTACGATTCGTCAG
>NC_091573.1:4388995-4391495 GCF_042767895.1 Penaeus vannamei | reverse complement strand
TATATATATATATATATATATATATATATATATATATATATATATATATATATATATATATATATAATATATGTATGTACAATGTATCAATATACCTGTCTATTTATCTATCCACCTATCTATTTGTCTATCAGTCTATCTATTTATCTATATGAATATATACACACGAGTATGTGTATATATATCTATGCATGCCAGCATGTATGTCTGTCAGTATGTATGTATGTATGCATGTATGTATGTATGTATGTATGTATGTGTGTATGTATGCATGTATGTATGCATTCATGTATTTTTATATGTATGTATGTTAATATGTATGTATGTTAATATGTATGTATGTATGTTTATGTGTATGTATGTGTGCATATATATTTATATGTATGTATGTATGTATGTTTATATGTATGTATGTATTTTTATATGTATGTATGTATGTATGCATGTATGCATGTATGTTTATATTTGTGTATGTATGTAGAGATGCGCGAAGCCACCAGGGAAGAGGCGCAGCAGGAGGCCAAGGCGACCGCGCCGACGAAGCCTACCATCTTGGCGTTGACGGCGGTGGAGCATGTCGTCTCCAGGAAGAAGACGTTCTTGGACGCCGCCGACGGAGAGAACTTGGGCAGCCTGACGGGGAAGGGCGGCGTCCCCAGCTGCGGGAGACACGCCGCCGCCCGCCACCCCACCTCGCCCAGCCCGCCCTCAGCGCCCATCACGGCGTCGATGGCGAAGCGGTCGCCGTAGTCAGCCACGACGGCCGGGAGGCTCGGGGGAGGCTTGGTGCCTGGGGGGGAGGGGGAGGGGTTAGGTTGGGTGCAGGGGGGGGGGGTCATGCATGATGGTGTCTATTATTAGTATTAATGATATTGTTAGTCTTACTCTTGTCCCTGTTCTTACTCTTGTTCATAAAGGCTATGATGGCAGCAGGGAAGACAATGCTAACACACAGATAACAATCACAAAAAAGAGGTAGCCAAAATAATCAGCAATTTGCCTTTGCTCAGAAATATCAAAGGCGTCACCACAAAATTAACAGAACCTTCAATTTCCTTTGAAACTGAAAAAAGACTTTGGTATTTCCGAACGAATTCGATCCTAATGACCTCTCTCTGGCTTAAAAGAGGTGTTGAATTACAATTTTCTTATTGATTTCTATTCCTGTTATTCCCCTTGTTCGTGCCCCTCCCCCCCTCCATCTGTTTAGGTGTCCGTCTGTCTATGTGCATACATGCATACATACACACACACACACACACACGCACACACACATTTATATATGTGTGCGTGAGTGTGTGTACATATATATATATACATACCTACCTACATACATACATACATATATACACGTGCATATACGTACAAATGTACACATATATCTCCCTTCCCTCTCTGCCTCTTCCTTTTCTCCGTGTCGCTCTCCTTCTTCCCTTCCCTCCCTCCTACCTGCGCGACCACTTCCTGCGCTCTGACAGGTGCGCCGGCGAGCCAGCGGGCCTCCTGCTGCATGAGCGAGGGCGCCTGGCGGCGAGGGAGGCGGCCGCTGAATGCCAAAGGGCCTGGCAGCGGCCTGACCTTGAGCGCCCGTCGGGAGGCGCCAAGTGGTGGGTGCGCGATGCCTCTTCTGGATACGTGTCTATTTACATATGTAGGTATTCACACACACACACATGTATATATACATATATATACATATACATGAATATATATGTGTGTTTGTGCGTATGTATGTATATATGTGTGTGTGTGTGTGTATGTATATGTGTATGTGTGTGTATGTATGTGTGTGTGTGTGTGTGTGTGTGTGTGTGTGTGTGTGTGTGTGTGTGTGTGTGTGTGTGTGTGTGTGTGTGTGTGTGTGTGTGTGTGTGTGTGTGTGTGTGTGTGTGTGTGTGTGTGTGTGTGTGTGTGTGTGTGTGTGTGTGTGTGTGTGTGTGTGTGTGTGTGTGTGTAAAATCTCAGTCGTTGTCTTTATTCTAACCACATCCCTCTGTCTACCTTACTGTATCCTATAATCTCTTTCCCTTTGCCCTCATCAAGCCTATTTCGGTCCACAAAGATACAGCTTCTCACTCCTTCCTAAAAATCCCTTTTTGAAACATTCTTACCTACCCATGATGATGATATTTCCCATGATAATACCAACTAGGACCCTAATTACAAAACCAAAGATATAAGCCAATATCATAAAAAAAAGTCTCAGCTGACAGAAAAAAAAAATGCACGTCAACTCTTTGTTTATACGGTCCAGCTGAGGGAGCTGCCATGCGCCACCTGAGAATGCAAATCTAATTTTAGCAAAAGTTGTAAACAAAACGTAGGGATGAGCAGTGGTCTACACGGATATGCTAAAAGGTCTTTGCGTAGTAATGTTTCTCTATTTATACCTTCCTTATCTTCCACGTAAGCTGTGCCACTATTTTACGCAATAAACGTCTTTCGGATACATGTGTGCAATGATCAATTTCTTTTCTTCGCAATTCATTTCCGACTGATT
>NC_091573.1:4376495-4378995 GCF_042767895.1 Penaeus vannamei | reverse complement strand
GAGGGTAGGGGGAAGAGGGTAGAGGGAAGAGGGAAGAGGGTAGAGGGTAGGGGGTAGAGGGTAGGGGGTAGAGGGTAGAGGGTAGGGGGTAGAGGGTAGAGGGTAGGGGGTAGAGGGTAGGGGGTAGGGGGTAGAGGGTAGAGGGTAGAGAGTAGAGGGTAGGGTGGCATTGGGTAGGGGGTAGGGGGGGACGCCAAAAGGATCTCGCCGATACATGGAAAATGTAATTATCTGTCCTTAAGAGGATAGTCACTTTCGGTTAACTGGATGAAACTGGTGAAAAGTGCTGCTTGGTGCCATCTGCAGTGGCGTTCGTGTGAGAGCATCTTGACTTAGACTAATACATTTCAAAGACAAACTAAATACTTTCGTCTTCACTAAACAGAAAATGACCCACAATATCAATTATCCTAATTCTATCATTATATAATCATCATGTAATTATATACTATATAATTATCACAATAATATTACAATATCAGTAATCCTAATTCTGTCATTATATAATCATCATATAATTTATACTATATAATTATCACAGTAATATCACAATACCAATAATCATAATTCTATCATTATATTATCATCATATAATTATATACTATATAATTATCACAATAATATCACAATATAAACAATCTTAATTCTAACACTGATCCCAAAAAGAAGAAGAGAACTAAAAAAAACAACAACAATAACATTGTCAAAAGAACAAATCTCAAGAACCACGATACTCCCCCATCCCCCCCCTCCCCCCTCCCCCCATCCCCCTCCCCCCCCCTCATCCGCTCTTGTACCACTCGTATCGTTAAAAGGAATATTTGGCATCGAGTGTCACTTGAAGCCCCCACCCCCACTCCCCACCCCCACCCCTCCTCTCCCCCCACTTCCTCTCTGGGGCTGATATCCCTATCGGCGGGGAATCCCCCCCCCCCCAGCCACTCCCCTATATAAGGAGCTATGGTGAGGATATCCTGAGGAAGAGGGATAAAGATGGGTAGGATGCTGAGAGGATTCTAGAGTCACCATGGTGAGTGAGGCCTTGGCATATGGTGACAGGATAGGGTGGTGATGGTGACGGTTCGATGCGATGATTGGGGTGAAGTTGGGGTGAAAGGGGGTGATGGTGATGAGTGTGTAATGGTGAAGTTGGGGTGAAAGGGGGTGATGGTGATGAGTGTGTAATGGTGAAGTTACGATGAAAGGAAATGATTGTGATGAGTGTTCATTGGTGAGGTTGTGGTGAAAGATGATGGTAGTGACGATTGTATACTACGATATGGGGAGATTGTGATGAAAAGTGGTGATTGTGACGAGTGTGTACTGGGGGGAGTTGTGAAGGAAGATGGTGATAGTGATGAGTGTGTACTGGGGGGGGGGGGGATTGTGAAGGAAGATGGTGATGGTGGCAATGGTGACGATTATATACTGGTGGTTATGGTGAGGTTGTGATGATGAGTTAATAATGATGATGGTAGAGATCCAATAAACACCAGTGCACAGGAATAAAATATAATATAATAAAGTTAACTGATATGCGGGTCTAAAATTAGATAATGTTAATTTAGCAACGTGCATAAAACACCGACACGGGAGAACAACGTGAAATTTAGTCACTTCCCGTTATTATAATCATCTGTATAAAACATATATCCAATTAGTTTAATCGCTGCCGTTCTTATCAAAATTGTTACCATCGATTATCATCATATATTCAAAACCATCTTCATAACACCAATACTGACATGATTATTTTCCTCAAAGCCAATACTTTTATCATTAATATGCAATTGCCATTACCATCATTAAACAGCATTGCCATCATTACTCTCCTGACGATTGAATATATCAACCTCTCCGATCGGGATTCGATCCCGCGCCGCCGTTGCAAGAGATTGCAAGGCGGCTACTCTGACCACTCGGCCACCACCGCGATATAAAAATTGAGCAACCAGGCGCCACCTGCCACCATGGGCATTACCTAACTACTCATACATGAGTAAGTATAGCGGGGTTTTACACACAATCACCGCGGGCATTCGGGACTATGGAAAGATCAAATCAAATCCCAAATCAGATAACCTGAGGTATATTGATGAAAGATGGAAGAACGCACAACCGCATTTATATCATGAATATATTAATCACTCCATGAATATTTTAATCTCTCGCAACGGCGGCGCGGGATCGAATCCCGATCGGAGAGGTTAATATATTCATGATATAAATGCGGTTGTGCATTCTTTTCCATCTTTCATCTTCTGGCGATTATTCACTTTATTTTCACTTTCGCTTTTGCTTTCTCTTGGTTTGTTTCCGTCCTTCCGGTTCCATTGCTTGTGGCTTATTGAAGATGTAGCTTGTTTGTGGTGGTTTTTATTCATTTATGTATATATATGTATATTGATATGTATACATACACACACACACACACACACACACACACACACACATATATATATATATATATGTGTGTGTGTGTGTGTGTGTGTGTGTGTGT
>NC_091573.1:4368995-4373995 GCF_042767895.1 Penaeus vannamei | reverse complement strand
AGAGAGAGAGAGAGAGAGAGAGAGAGAGAGAGAGACAGAGACAGAGACAGAGACACACAGAGAGAGAGAGACGGAGAGATAAAGAAAGAGAGAGAGAGACGGAGAGATAAAGAAAGAGAGAGAGAGAGCGAGAGAGTTTGGAAAAGGCATACAACAAATCGCTCCTTAAATATACCCCCAAGCTAAATCTTGTGAATACTACACATGTACACGCACATGCAGTGTCCTAGACTTACTTATGAATGCCCCTTTATAACCTCCGTTGCCGATAGGAGTTAAAAACATTATTTTGATTCATAAACAAAGAATGGAGTTGTTTAGTTATTTCTAATATTAAACTTCTTTTGATTTTTTTTTTTTTTTTTTAGTTTAATACTACTATTCCCCGCTCCTCTCTCTCTCTCTCTCTCTCTCTCTCTCTCTCTCTCTCTCTCTCTCTCTCTCTCTCTCTCTCTCTCTCTCTCTATCTATCTATCTATCTATCTATCTATCTATCTATCTATCTATCTATCTCTCGTTCTTTTATTCTTTATTATAATTTTTAACATGCACTCTTATTCCTTCCGAAGAACACGTAACACACAACACAGTACACATATACACGCAACCCTTTCCTAAATAAAACTAAATAAATAAATAAATAAATAAATAAATAAATAAATACATGAATCAATGAACAAATACATAAAACAAACAGATAAATAAATAAATAAATAAATAAAAAGACAGGAAAAGAAAGGAAAAAAAAAGGAAAAAAAAAAAGTTACCGCAGACACGCGACGGTGACTGGGCGCCTGACGCAGGTGGTCCTGTCACCACCTGAATCCGAATCGCAGACCGCAAGTTGCCGCAGTGGAAGGCCAGCAAAGTTGCCGAAACGTATGTTGCATAATCTGCAATATTTGGCGTCCGAGATCACGCAATTTGCCAAGGCTGTGTGAGTGACGGTGGCGTTTCGTGTGGCTGTGACGTTAGTTTATAATGGTATGTGGATAAATAATGGAAGGTATCACGGGGGTCTGGGATAGATAATAGATAATTGATAACAATAGATCGAGTGATTTATCAAAGACAAGAGTAGATTGGAGTAGATAATGGAAGGTATCATGGGGGTCTGGAATAGATAATTGATAACAATAGATCGAGTGATTTATCAAAGGGAAGAGTAGATTGGAGTAGATAATGGAAGGATTCACGGGGGTCTGGAATAGATAATAGATAATTGATGACAATAGATCGAGTGATTTATCAAAGGGAAGAGTAGATTGGAGTAGATAATGGAAGGTATCACGGGGTCTGGAATAGATAATAGACAATTGATGACAATAGATCGAGTGATTTATCAAAGGGAAGAGTAGATTGGAGTAGATAATGGAAGGTATCACGGGGGTCTGGAATAGATAATGGATAATTGATAACAATCGATCGCGTGATTTATCAAAGGGAAGAGTAGATTGGAGTAGATAATGGAAGGTATCACGGGGGTCTGGAATAGATAATAGATAATTGATAACAATCGATCGCGTGATTTATCAAAGGGAAGAGTAGATTGGAGTAGATAATGGAAGGTATCACGGGGGTCTGGAATAGATAATGGATAATTGATAACAATCGATCGCGTGATTTATCAAAGGGAAGAGTAGATTGGAGTAGATAATGGAAGGTATCACGGGGGTCTGGAATAGATAATGGATAATTGATAACAATCGATCGAGTGATTTATCAAAGGGAAGAGTAGATTGGAGTAGATAATGGAAGGTATCACGGGGGTCTGGAATAGATAATAGATAATTGATAACAATCGATCGCGTGATTTATCAAAGGGAAGAGTAGATTGGAGTAGATAATGGAAGGATTCACCGGGGTCTGGGATAGATAATAGATAATTGATAACAATAAATCGAGTGATTTATCAAAGGAAGAGTAGATTGGAGTAGATAATGGAAGGTATCACGGGGGTCTGGAATAGATAATTGATAACAATAGATCGAGTGATTTATCAAAGGGAAGAGTAGATTGGAGTAGATAATGGAAGGTATCACGGGGGTCTGGAATAGATAATAGATAATTGATAACAATCGATCGAGTGATTTATCAAAGGGAAGAGTAGATTGGAGTAGATAATGGAAGGATTCACCGGGGTCTGGGATAGATAATAGATAATAGATAACAATAGATCGAGTGATTTATCAAAGGGAAGAGTAGACTGGAGTAGATAATGGAAGGTATCATGGGGGTCTGGAATAGATAATTGATAATTGATAACAATCGATCGAGTGATTTATCAGAGGGAAGAGTAGATTGGGGCTAATATTTTGTTTTTAATTGGTATCGTCGGATTAACTGTTTTTTATGGCTGGGATTAATATCAATAATCAATGATGGATTTCTTTTTATTTTTCTTCTTTCCCTTCTTTTTTTCGTTTTGGCTTCGTTTTTCTCATGTTATTGTTTTTCTTTTTTTTTTTTTTTGTTCTTCTTCGCTGACATACTACTTGCTTTGATTATACATATCCCTCCTTCTCACTTGACTTCATCCGGAGAAATTATTAAAACACTGAAAGACAATAGACTTAATTACCAAATATTAATTATCCGAGCCTGAAACTATAACAAAATATTCTCTGCGAATTTTCCCTTTCTATCTTCTCTCTTTCCCTCCCTTCTTCTGATTCTATCCTCTCTCTTTCCCTCCCTTTTTCTGATTCTATCCTCCTCTCTCTTTCCCTCCCTTCTTCTGATCCTCTCCTCTCTCTTTCCCTCCCTTCTTCTGATTCTATCCTCTCTCTTTCCTTCCCTTATTCTGATTCTATCCTCTCTCTTTCCCTCCCTTTTTCTAATTCTATCCTCTCTCTTTCCCCCTCTTCTTCTAATTCTATCCTCTCTCTTTCCCTCCCTTCTTCTGATTCTATCCTCTCTCTTTCCCTCCCTTCTTCTGGTTCTATCCTCTCTCTTTCCCCCCCTTCTTCTGATTCTATCCTCTCTCTTTCCCTTCCTTCTTCTGATCCTATCCTCCTCTCTCTTTCCCTCTCTTCTTCTGATCCTATCCTCTCTCTTTCCCTCCCCTCTTCTCATTCTCTCCTCTCTCTTTCCCTCCCTTCTTCTGATTCTATCCTCCTCTCTCTTTCCCTCCCTTCTTCTGATCCTATCCTCCTCTCTCTTTCCCTCTCTTCTTCTGATCCTATCCTCTCTCTTTCCCTCCCTTCTTCTGATCCTCTCCTCTCTCTTCCTTCCCTTCTAACCGCCACACGCATCACACACCAACCCAAGACGCTGTGCAAACGGAGGTCTTCCAAAGATCCCTAAGTCAGCTGCTGAACACGATTGAACATTGTTCTGCTGCTCCTACATCCCCTCGCCTGTCGCGGCTCTGGCTTCATTCACCTCAGTCTCTCTTCGCTGATCTCTCCATTTCCTGTTTACTCTCCGTTCTGCTATCTGCTCCTCGGTTTATCTGCGCTTTACACTCTCTTCGTAATCGCTGTGTCTTCCGTTCGTTGGGTTTTGTGTCATCTCCTCCCTTTCGTAAATGTAGCACTTACGTAGGTGTTGTTTGTTTGATGGGGGTTCCTGTTGTTTATCAAGTAATTAATCTGGAACGGTCCTGTTGGATATAGTTATGACGTTTTTTTCCCCTTTCTCTTCTCTCGTTTTCTCTGATAATTAATATTAAGAAGGTTTGATTTCTTCCGTCTCATTTTCTCTGTCTCTGTCTCTTTCTCTCTCTCTCTCTCTCTCTCTCTCTTTCTTTCTTTCTCTCTTTCTCTCTCTCTCTCTCTCTCTCTCTCTCTCTCTCTCTCTCTCTCGCTCTCGCTCTCGCTCTCGCTCTCGCTCTCGCTCTCGCTCTCGCTCTCGCTCTCGCTCTCGCTCTCGCTCTCGCTCTCGCTCTCGCTCTCCATCCCCATCTTCATCCCCCTCTCCCTTTCCCTCTCCCTCTCCCTCTCCCTCCCCATCCCCATCCCCCTCTCCCTCTCCCTCTCCCTCTCCCTCTTCTTCTCCATCCTCACCCCCCTCTCCCTCCCCATCACCCTCTCCCTCTCCCTCTCACCCACCCTCCCTCCCTCTTTTAAAGCACAAGGGTTCTCTCAGTAGCATTAACTTCGCCGCTGCAAGGAACGCCATCTAGTGAACGTGTAAAACGGCTTCTGGGCTGAGAGTGAATATCAAAGCGGAATGCAGTCTAATGGCCTCTACTCGGTCTGGAATTAGGATCGCCGTCAACTCGATAACAAGCCGTGCCAAAGGAGCTCTTTGACGGGATCTGAGGGAAGGGGTGGAGGGTAGGAGGGAGGGAGAAGGAGGTGAGGTAGATGGTGAGGAAAGGAAGGAGGGGAGGGGAGGGAGGGAGAAGGAGGTAAGGTAGATGGTGAGATAGGAAGGAGGAGAGGGAGGGAGAAGGAGGTGAGGAAGGGGAGGGAGAAGAAGGTGGGAAAGGAGGGAGGGGAGGGAGAAGGAGGCGAGGAAGGTGGTGAGAAAGGAGGGAGAGAGGGAGATGACGAAGATGGTGAGAAAGGAGCCGTGTCAATGGAGCTCTTTTAGGGGATCTGAGGGAAGGGGTGGAGGGTAGGAGGGAGGGAGGGAGATGGAGGGGAGGGTGATGGAGGTGAGGAAGAAGGTGAGAAAGGAGGAAGGGGAGAGAGGGGGAAGGAAGGAAAGAAAGGAAGGAGAGAGGGAGGGAGGAGGAGGTGAAGAAGAAGGTACGCAAGGAGGGAGGGAGAAGGAGATGAGAAGGAAGGTAAGATAGGAGGGAGGGAGTAGGAGTTGAAGATGGTACGAAAGGAGGGAGGGGAGGGAAAAGGAGATGAGGAAGGAGGGAGGGAGAAGGAGATGAGGAAGAGGGTGAGAAAGAAGGGAGGTTAGGGAGAAGAAGATGAGAAAGAAAGTAAGAAAGGAAGGAGGGAGGGAAAAGGAGGTGAGGAAGAAGGTGGGAAAGGAGGGAGGGACGGCGTGCGTGCGTGCGTGTGTGTGTGTGTACGTATATGCGTGCCTGAGGGCGTACA
>NC_091573.1:4318995-4323995 GCF_042767895.1 Penaeus vannamei | reverse complement strand
CTTTATTCTTGGGATTTCATTTCTGTCAGCTGTCTCTTCGTTTGGTGTTTTTTTTTTTTTTTTTATTCTTGGGATTTCATTTCCTTCGTCTATATGTCTCTTTTTTTTCTTTTTTTTTATTCTTGGGATTTTAATTCTTTTGTCTACATGTCTCTTCGTGTGGTGTTTTTTCTCTTTATTCTTGGGATTTTGATTCTTTCGTCTATATGTCTCGTCGTTTGGTGTTTATTCCTTAATCTTGGGATTTCTTTTCCTTCGTCTATGTCTCTTCGCTTGGTGTTTATTCCTTTTTTATTCTTGGGATTTCAATTCTTTTGTCTATATGTTTCTTCGTTTTTGTTATTTTTTTCTCTTTATTCTTTCATTATTCTTTTTTTCATTTTTTATTCTTGGGATTTCATTTCCTTCGTCAATGTCTCTGCATTTGGTGTTTATTCTTTTTTTTATTCCTATGTTTTTTTTTCATTTGTTATTCTTGGAATTTCATTTCCTTCGTCTGCCTCTTCGCTTGGTGTTTTTTCCTCCTTATTCTTGGAATTTTGATTCGTCTCTATGTCTATCTCCTTGTCAACATCATTACCCGCTCCGTTTTCTTTGTGAGTATTTTTTTCGAGTTCTAAATCACTTCTCCGTCTCCTCTCTTCCCCCTTCTTCTATTCCTTTCTATCTTCTCTTCCCTTTAATCATGATTTCATAACCGTTCCATCCCTCTGTTTACTTACAGCATATGCCTGCCGGTTATATTACCCCGCAGATCATGAAGCTCGACTTTCTTCGCTTTTAAAATATGCAAATATTCGAATCTTCAGGTAATTACTGAATTCAATTATGCATTTCCTCTTTCAATTTTTTTCAGTAATGGGCCGTGGAGGTTTCGATGATGGAAAACTAAGACACATGCGCACATGGATGTATTTATGTGCATTCGTGTTTGTGTGTGTTTTTGGGCGGGTTTGTGTGTGTGTGTGTGTGTGTGTGTGTGTGTGTGTGTGTGTATGTGTGTGTGTGTGTGTCTGTGTTTGTGTGTGTGTGTGTGTGTGTGTGTGTGTGTGTGTGTGTGTGTATTTGTGTGTGTGTGTATTTGTGTGTGTGTGTGTATATGTGTGTGTGTGTGTGTGTGTGTGTGTGTGTGTGTGTGTCTGTGTTCGCCCGCATCTGCATAAAAACGCACACACCCGTTCCCCTTTTCCCATCTTTTCCCTTTTGTCAGAACAGCTGTCGAAAGCGAACAGTAGCACAGCAGCAAACAAAAAACAAAAAACAAACAAACAAAAAATTTAAGAACATTCGACAAGGCGGAAGGTCTATTTCTGTCGACTCCCATAACACGCCAGTCGACTCGAGAACGTCTTGTACCTCCAGGAAGTAATTTATAAATTTCTGGAAGCTTCTTAAACGAAGTAAATGAATTTCACTTCGGTCAGAAAGTTATTACGGTGATTACAAAAATGTTGCAGCGATGGAGAAACATCTACTCTTTTCTTTTATCATTTAGCGTTCCTAAGAGCAACAATAAAGAGTGAGTGAAATTTAATAACCGTTTCCTTGATGCTTTTCATGTTATTCATCTGATCTGCTTTCTCTTTGCTTGATTGCAGCTTCCCCTTCTTCCTTCTCCTTTTTATTCTATGGAAACTGAGCGGACACAAATAGAATCAAGGTTTCCACGTCATGCTAAAGGGGATGTCACACTGAGCACTATTCCCGTAGTTCTTTCAAGTTTACGTATTTTTTTGTTCTTTTTTTTTTGGTTTTCTTTTTCTTCTTCTTCGCTACCGCTGGCATATTGGACGAATGCGATAATTGCCAATCAAACGATAATTATCGTTTTCGCTGGTAAATTTCCCGTTGTTTTTTTTTTTTTTTTTTTTTCTTCTTCTTCTTCTAAGCTAATCTATAATAGATACTCGTTATATGAATGCAGACAAAATCTATAATACAAAATGATTCAAAAATTCTAAATTGTGTATGAAATTCCCTCTTGTATTTAATAATAACAGATACAAGTACGTAAGCAGTTGCTCGCCTGTTGGTTTACATTTGCGACCTCGTTCCCCGTCCCCTGACTAGATGGGAGCAGCGAGACGGTGTTATTTAGCATTATACATTCGTTGTTTCGCGTTAAATCGTCGCCTCAGAGCCAGAATAACGTCCATCATCGCCAGAGCCTGTGCGGGAGTTGGAGCCATCTGCCTGTGTTTAGATTTTCGTCGGACTGTTTCCGTGGTTCTCGTCGCTAGCGTGACTGACTGCGCGCGCCAAAATGACCTCGGTTTCCGTGGTTCTCGTCGCTAGCGTGACTGACTGCGCGCGCCAAAATGACCTCGGTTTCCATGGTCTAAGCGGAAAAGCAATGCGGAAAAAACTAGCAGATTTAACGATGCAATATATGGAGTGCGGAGGAAACTAAAATTTGCAGATATTTTGCAGCGTGGAAGTCCAAGTGTGACACGGCCTTTAGCAGCGGTCACTTCATCTCCGTCCGGCGCCCCAGTGTCTCTCGCCGGGAGCAAAACATGACAACCCGAGGAAATGCCCCCCCCCCTCCCCCCCCTTTCGACACGCCGTAATTAATTGAATATTCACACCCCTAATTACACTGAGCGAAGCCCTAGGGATGGACTTCTAATTAATCAAGCGCCATCCTCATTCACGGGATCGGCATCATATCGTCACCTGGAAAAGTATTCCAAGTATTTTATTTTCCTTTGTGCTTCCGCCAAGGTTATATTTTTAGTAGTGTTGGTTAGCAGGACAACTCAAAAAACTTATGAACAGATTTTATTTATTTATTTATTTATTATTATTTTTATATATTTTTTTTTAAGCAATTAACTTTTGGTGTTGATTCGGATCCAGGATTTTTTTTGAAAGATTCTTCAGCATTGCGAGTTAACGAAACGCGGGCGTCATCAGCGTACTTGAGAAAGAAGTGATTTTAACGTAATTTTTCATATGTGAATATCTTTATTGCATCAGTGACCCGATTGCCTTGACGGAGGTATGCGCTCTCTGAGTGCTATCAAGTTTATAAGTAAATTCAATAGATAATATAACCCAAAGTTGGGTTTAATCCTACTCAAGGGTAGGATGAAAGTCACAAGCAAGATGCTGTGGCTCCTTCGGTGAGGAAGTGGTACGAGCCAGCGCCATGACGCGACCTCGCTATAACGGCTCTTCATCAGAGGACCCGATGAGCAAGGCTTTTTCTGCCCTGTGAACGGGGACCTCAAAATGTACAACTATCATACACACACACGCGCACACACAGAAGGAAGGAGAGAGAGAGAGAGAGAGAGAGAGAGAGAGAGAGAGAGAGAGAGAGAGAGAGAGAGAGAGAGAGAGAGAGAGAGAGAGAGAGAGAGAGAGAGAGAGGAGAGAGAAAGAGAGAGACCCGCTCCCAGATGTTGAAAAAATGGGTATGGTTATCAGACGAACCTCCTTCTATGCCAGCTTAAAGACCACTAATACGATTTTCAGTGAAGACTCATTCTAGCTAGAAGCTTATAAGCATTCGAAACCACTGTACCAAATTGATATTGGACCCTTTTCTTTTTGGGACTTTCATAGCAAATGCTCTTGAACCAAATAAATAACATAAAAATCTTCCCAAAACTGGATTTAGGATATTATTTTTTTTGGTAAGCTTTCGTCGTGAGCAGACAAGACTTGATTATCATGATAGCATCAAAATACGTCCCGGTGATCATTACATAATGCATTACTGTTATATAAGCACTGTGTAAATAGTGTCATGAGGTTGCATTTCTGCTTCGTAGCTCTTGCAATATTGTTATAGAGTTCCTGGAAGTGTTTCGCTCTATTTTTTAACCAGTCTTTACATTATCTTTCCCTACGCTTTTCCCTTTTCAATATGCACAATGCAGTAATTTTGACTTAGATAAAGAGCATTATAAATCCAAGCTGTTACGCTTTATCTGTACTTTTCACCTATTTATGTTAGGCCTTGTTTAGTAGCCTTCTCCATCGTTCTTTTCTAGTTTCATCTTTTCTATGAGTGCATAGAATGTGTTTATATTTATTCTTATATAGTTTTGAAAATAAGCTGCATTTCTGCCTTATAGCTTTTGCAATGTTGTTATATAGTTCCTAAAAGTGTTTCGCTCTTTATATTACCAGCCTTTACATTATGTTCACCTACGCTTTTCCCTTTTCAATATGCACAATGCAGTAATTTTGTTCGCCAAGTTCTCGTACATTTGCAGCAGAATTTGCCTTCCAATCGCGGCCGCTCGTCTGGACACAAGATAATATGAGTGAAAGAAAGTGGAGGTTGGATGACTTAGATAAACAGTAATATAAATGCAAAGCTTTTACGCATTTTCTGAATTTTTCACTTGGTTTAGGCCTCGGTCAGTAGCCTTGTCCATCGTTCTTTTCCCTGTGCCTCTTCCCTTAACCAGCCGATCTGAAATCACTCGGCGTATTGGCAAATGAAACAAAATAAGGCTGATAAATGACTACAAAGAACATGAGGTGCAGATGGAATAAGACTGGATATTTTTATAATTTTAACATTATTTATCTGTTGGTGAGAGAACCAGGATTTTTCTGCCCATTAAACGGGGAGCTCAAAATGTAAAACCATCATTTAAACACACACACACACACACGCACACACACACACACACACACACACACACACACACACACACACACACACACACACACACACACACACACACACACACACACACACACACATTCAACACGAATTCACCAGGGAAACCGCATTCATAAACTTGATTTTCGTAATCAATTTCTGCCTTCGCTCTATTGTTGTGTGATAATGTAATATATTGTGAGCACGGAAAATGTGTACAAAGACTTTATTGTGTAAAGGGAGAGAAAATGCCAGTACTTTCGTTCAGACTCGAATTGTTCTGGAATTCTGGCGTAGAAACCACTCGGCGCTTCGTCCTCTTTCATTCGTCTTTCACGGAGAGAAGGTTAATCGTCAGCAATCGTCTTGATTCATA
>NC_091573.1:4311495-4313995 GCF_042767895.1 Penaeus vannamei | reverse complement strand
CGGGTGAAGGCGAGGGGCTTCGTCGCAAGAGGCATTTGGGCGCGTTCGTTCCCTCGCTCTTAGTCCCAGCAGCGCGCAGTCAGTTCATTTTTGTCCTGTGTTCTTTTATTCCTTTATGCCCGGGGGGGTGGGGGAGGTAGTGCCGAGTTTGGAGGATTGAGAAGAGCGGATAATTTTTTTTTTTTTTGTGTTTAGAAAATGTTATATCTCAAGTTCTGAGTTCGAGTTAAAGTTGCTTTCATTCGTAAACGTGGATCGAAGTTTGGTCTCTTTAGAATTATTATAGTAGAAGGCAGTCAGTGCTGGCAAAAGATTATTATGCTTTGATCAAAACTATTAAGATTTGGGTCTGTAACTTCAGACAAGCCCACACACACACACACACACACACACACATATATATGTATATATATATTATATTCATATATATGATATAAATATATATATTTATATTTATATGTATGAATAAATATAATCATATACACATATATGTGTGTGTATGTATACATACATATATGAATTTATGTATATATATACATGTATGTATATATATATATATATATATATATATATATATATATATATATATATATATATATATATATATATAACAGGGCTATAGAAAACGGGATGTGGTAACGGGGGTATAGAAAACGGGATGTGGTAACGGGATTTTATAGAAAACGAGATGTAGTTGACTTGTGTCTATAAGAGAAAATGTAAATTATATAGGGGAGACTATGATATTTTTAGGAATTCCTTGTTTAGGACATCGTTTTGTTCGCTCCCTTCTATCCCTCCTTTTTCCCTCCATCTTTCTTTTATCTCTTATTTCTCTCCATCTTCGTTTCACTCCTTACCTTCTGCTTCTTTTAATCCTTCCTTTCCCTCCTTCCTTCTATCTTCCTTTTATCCCCCCTCCTTCCCTTTGTCTTCCTCCCCCTATAACCTACCTGCCCTCCATTTTCCTTTTCCTTTCCCTGTCCTCCATTTCCCTCCCCTTCCCTCCATTCCCCCATCTCTTTCGCTCTTCCTGCTTCCCTCCCTCCATTTCCGTTTCTCTTTCACCCCTTACCCCCCCCCCCCCATCTTCCTCCCCCACCGCCTACCTGCCCTTCATTTTCCCTTTGCCCTCCCCCCTTCCCTCCATCGTCCTTTCATCCCTCCTCCTTCTGTCCTTTCCCTCCATCTTCCCCACCACTACCTACTCACCCTCCATTTTCCTTTTCCCTCCCTCCATTTTCGTTTCCCTTTCACCTCTTACCCTCTCTCTGCCCCACCCACTGCCTGCCCACCTACCCTCCATTTTTCCTTTTCCCTCCCCATTCCCTCACCCCCACTTCCTTCCCTTCTCTCCTTCGTTTCCTATCTTCTCACCTCTTTCTCACCCACCGCTTGCCTACCTGCCCTCCTCCCGCATCCCCCCTCCCCCGCATCCTTTGCCCTCCTCCTCCTCCTCCTTTCCCTTCCCATTACTCCTTCCTCCCCATCTCGTTCTTCCTCACCTTCCTCTTTTCCATTTCTTTCTTTCTCTCGAACTGAGATGTATGTACGTGCTAACAGGTAATCCTGCTCATTCTTTTTTCTTTTATCATGTCTTTGTTGCTGTATATCGTCAAGATGGATTCAGGAGAGAGGAGGTATATAATGTAAACATCGTTTGTCGATTCCTGAGAAAGTGGAAATGCAGAAATAAAAAGTTGATGGGCATTAACATTCATTTGCTTTTCATTTAGTGTTTGTTTTTCTTCCTCTAATGGACTGTGCAGGCATTCATTTTCTATTAAATATATAAAGCATCTAAAAGCATTTAAAAAATCCGGGATTTTCGAAAATCCGGCACTTCTCATGTCCGGAGTTTGCCGGATTTTTTTTTTTTTTTTTTTTTTTTTGAACCTGTATACACATTCACACGCACATACGTTCATACATATATACATACAAACACACATATATGTACATTTATCTATGACTCTTTGTTACTGTAACAAAGGACCTTTGTATCTTCTCAGGGCTTTGTGCAAGCTTTATCACATATCAGTGCTTAATTGCCCGAGGTATTGTGCACACGCTACCCTCTCCTTAAGTAGTGAGCTTTATAGTAGTAGGAGTAAGATACGGTTTGGAGTAGAAGATGACGCTGAAAAAGGAGGTGGGTGGATGAGTATGAATGGTAAAGAAAAAGATAAGAGAATTTTTTTCCCCCCTCTTTTTTCTTGATTGTGAAAAGCGGTAGCAGAGGGGAAAGATTTATATCGAAGTTGGGGGATTAAGTCTTTAGCTTATTGTAAGGGAAAGGATTTAGGACGTTATACAAATAATGCTAATAAGGGTAATTAGAGGTCAGAAAAAGCGGATTAAATGAAAGAAGGTCAGATTCACAAACATGAAAGGTAGATAAGCGGACGAGAATAACCCAAGAGCAATGTAAGACGGTGAAGATAACTGGAGAAAAAAGACCAATGTAATCCGGTGAAGATAACTGGAGAAAAAAAGACCA
>NC_091573.1:4301495-4306495 GCF_042767895.1 Penaeus vannamei | reverse complement strand
TGTCCATAAACCACACAAATCGTCTCAAACAATACAACAGCTTATTTCCTTTCACATTTTGGTTTAGAAAAGAAGCAGGTTCTCTTTTATATATTGTCACAACAGATTCCGTTTATAGTGTTAACCGTTTGCACGTTCATCAGTGGAGATGCTATTGGTTCTCCTATTGGCCCTAGTTATGCGAATGCCTTTTAATATTATCATAAAAGGAGTGGCTACAAAACTGCCCTATGGAATTTAAATCCTTGGTTTACAAAAGCTACATAGAAAATACATTTATCTAGCTTAAACATCCAACACTTGTACAACTGTTTCTATCTTACTTTACCAACCGTCATAACATTAATTATATCTGTGAAATTGAAAAGGAAAACCGCCTTTCCTTTCCTGATAGCCTGAAACCAAAGGAAACAGTCGCCTCTACACCAATGTTCTCAGGAAACCTCCTTTCACAACTTTGGGAATGCATTATTTGAGCCGCCCACCATAAGGATAAATCATATGCGAAGCTGAGCCTCGCCCGGGCTATGGGGGAGCCCGGCCTGTGCCGACTAATGTCGACTCGATCACCGTGTGTCAGCAAGTGCTGACGCGCAGAGCTTAGTCCTTACCCACCGTGGTGCCCGGCCACAGCAGTAACCTCCGGGCGACAATTGCAACTTCTCGCGCCTGGGCGGGGCGCGAACCGCCGACCCCTCGGATGAGAGGCCGACACGTTACCACTGTACTAGCCTGGAGGCTACCACATGAGTGCAAGATTAATAGCATATCAACCTCAACCAACAGAGCATATAACATTTTCTCCACTTGGTATATTATATATGTGGAAATAAAATTATTAAATTGGAAACAAATGAATACCCAGGGGTGTTTCAGAAGACCCCCGGAGATTATTCTTGAATAAGAAGATTTGTCATCCGCTAAAGCTTACATCTGTTCCTGAACAAACAAAGTATTTTATCTTACCTTGTACGAGGAAGATATTGCGTTCGAAAACAATTACGTGAGTGGCTCAAATATTAATTCCTTCTGGTTAAATTTAATATAGTTGTCAGGGATAACCACACAAATCAGCCTTTTTCTAAAGAAAAGACAATCTTTTGCTTCAGTTTTATGTTCACAAGCATTGCATTTGTTTAATTGACCTGGCTGTAATACTAGATATATTGGATCAATGACACGTTAGTTGAAGCACAGAATCATTGAACTTTTATACTTTTTTATATCTAGATTTTGATATTTTATTTGACCAATAGTTTACAACACATACAATCAAATTACAATATAAATTAGAGAAAGGTAGGCAGAACACAGTGATATATATATATATATATATATATATATATATATATATATATATATATATATATATATATATATATATATATATATATATATATAACAATTATAAGAATACGTGACATGTACAACAGTTATAAGAATATTGACTGAGCCAATTGAGAGCTCTCGGCTCTCTTGAAGGCCCTTGCATGGTAAGATATAATATATGTTACACATTGTCAATCATGTTAGTATATACAATACTACTAGAATTATTGATAAATCATTAGAATCAACAGATTAGACGTACATAACCTTAACATTACTTTATGCAAAAGAGTTATATACAAAATATATACAAAATGGTGAGGCTGTATTAAATGACAATACAACATGGTTACTGTGTAGTATAGCGAAATATACACGAGCCGAATAAAAAAAAAAGTACAAATGCTGGAAAGACACAAGTCAATAGCAGGGCAGTAGATGTTCGTTTAGCTTTATTTTAAAAGTGTGTTATTTACTGACATGATGGAAGCTGGCAGATTATTCCACACATTTACTCCATGATAAAGGATACAGGATTTCGACTGTGAGGACTGCATAAACTTTTACATTACACAGTTTCGAGTTTTAATCTCTTGACTCATTTGTATGGTCAAACTTTCGCAGTCCTGGTATAATGCGCATTAATTTCTTTTTATCAATGGCAGTATGCTTGATTGGCTTCTTGCTTCTCAATGGTGGCCGTATTTTAATTGGGGGGTAAATTAAACTGTAATAATTTTTCTTCTTGCTCTGGGTGTCAGGGATGTTGTAGTGTGATATAGAATACCAGTCTGTATCAATCTTCATTTGCATACTGCATGTGTGCTCTTTAAAGTTGAGCTTTTCATCAAATGCAAAGCCAAGAAACCTGGTGTTGTGTTCCCTTTTGATATGTTGGTTATTAATATAAATTTGATCAATAATCAGTGGAAATATCTTATTTTTGTTAAAGATTACATAATGTTTTGTCTACATTTATGGTTAGGTTGTTGCATGTTACTCAATCAGTGATTTTGTGAAGTTCGTGACTGTGTTCTCTTAATTATGTCATTTAAGGAACTGCCAAACGCAAACATTATAATGTCCTCTGTATAAAAAGTTGAAAAAATAGCAAGTTTTAACAAAATTAATTATATAGAGAGAAAATGGAAGGGGACTAAACATGGAGCCCTGAGCCACTCCGTGTAATTTGTGTAATGATGATGAATTACTCTTATTGAAAGAAACAAAGTGTTGCATACTGGAAAAGTACGATTTAAACCACTCTTTTAATGTCTCTCGTATATTGTTGTGTACGTGCTTACCTAATAGTATTTTGTGGTTAACTGTATCAAAGGTTTTGGAAAGATCAATGCAAATGGCTAAGGTGTAATTCTGCTTGTAAAACTCATTCCATATGTGGTTGGTGAAACTAGTAACTGCGTCACAGGTCGATAAATAAGCTTTAAATACAAACTGATAATTTGAAATTATAACATTATTATAAAAAAAACACTGTTGAACAATATTTTCAAACAACTTTCTGAAACCTGTCAATTTGGAAATTGGTCTATAAAAAATACTGCTCTGTGCATGGCCAGATGTAGAACTTTTGCTGCTTATAACTAGTCTGGAATTTCCTGTTCTTAAAGAACATTTTACAGTGTTATGATTGGCACTGTATCAATAATTATTTCCTTAATCACTTTAATAGGGATTTCGTAGAGGGAAAATAAAAGAATAATACTACGAAACGAAAGCGAGAAAATGAAAATGGATATTAATTGAAGGATTACCGAGAACAAGAAAAAAGCGAATCGTAAGAACGAAAGCCACTGGAGGACAAACGAAGAATGGAACGAGAAAAGAGCAAGAAAAACACATCAATTAACGATGAGAATTAGTTTCATTAAGACTTCGACGCGTGAGATTTATTTGCTATGTCGTGGAGGATAAAAAAAAAGGGAAGGAAAGAGAGTGAGAGAGATGAGAAATAAAGAAATTGTGGAGTGAGAGGGAAAGTACGAGACGGAGACAGACAAACAGCGAGGGAGAAAGAGAAATGAGATAGATAGATAGATAGCGATAAGTACTGTATATAATCAGATAAGATTTCCCTTAGATGTCAACACAACCTTCGCCTTATAACCTGACAACACCACAACCAATGCCAAAGTCAGCACCCTGGAATGAGCCATCACTGTTCCTACCAGCATCCACGGAGTGAGCAGAAGGTAACATGCGGTTGATTAAAGAGAGATAAGGAAATATATGAATGTGGCAAAGAAGTTCCTCTCCCCACCTCTCTCTTTTCTCCACTCTCCTCCCCTCTCCTCTCCTCCCTTCTTTTCCCTTCTCCTCCTCTTCCCTCTCCTCCCTTCTCCTCCCCTCCCCTCTCCTCCCTTCTCTTCCCTCCTTGTCTCCTCCCTCCCGTTCCCTATTGACTCTTCCCCAGCTGGAAAAGAACCAGTTGGTCAACAGAGTTATATCTCCCCCCCCCAAAAAAAAAAAAAAAAAAAAAATGTAGCATGTAATACATATTAGTTTCACTGGAATATAACTTTTTCCCAGCTAACAAGAATCTTTTGGTAAAAGTGCAACGTGAAATTTAAAAGAAAAAATATTCCATCTTTTATCCTTTCAGCAATATTGGAGAATAGGAAATAGCTGGTGATCTTGAGCCATCTGATCCCCAATAACTAATCTCGCAGATAAATCTCCTTGAGTAATTCCTTGGAATTGCTTTATATCCATAGTCCTTTTTAATCTTTAAATCCCCTCGACTAAATAGAAATCTGTTCCATAAAACCTCCACAGTTGTTCAGGTCGGAAAAGAGTGAACCCGATTTTTCATTTTACGTTTTCTTTTTTTTTTTCTTTTTTTTTTCTTTTTTTTTTTACCTTATTTTTTCCTTCTAGATTGGGTTTCTCAAATTCTGTCATTTCACTGAACACTTTGGACCAGAACAGGATGCGAGGCTCTTGTTATGTAATGACTGAAGATATTAAAGTTCTCCGAGTGGTTCTTGACACAAAACATTCATAGATTTTTTAGTAGAATTTCAACCTTATTGTAATTGAGAGTACAAAGGCAACGGGGATCTGTAAAAGACATGTCATGTCACTATAACAATTTGATATCTCAGCGTGCAGTATGCGTTCAAACTCTGCTAAATGTCATGGAATTAGTCCTGGTATACATGCATATTTTCTGGAATATTTAGAAAGCCTGACATAATCTAATATTCTCAGGCTTCGTTATTCATATCTCACGAAGAAACCGACAATGGATGGTATACAGTTCATTGATTCAGTTCATTTATGTGTTTATGCTTGTGTAAGTCTGCGAATATGTGTACGTGTGTGCTAATTATATCATATTAAACTTATTATCAATCATATAACTTTTAAGAGGTTCTTGCAGTTACGAATCCATGCACCAGCTGATTGTATAAGCCATTGTATATATGTATAAACGCTACCACCCGACATTTTTTTTTAGCAATAATATGGACAAACTTTATTTACCTAATAATAGTAATAAATACAATATTCATTTTAGTCATGTCCTCACAGCATAACCTCAATATGAGCACTAACTAATGCAACAACTTAGCTAGCTCTCTGAGATCCCTTAAAAGGTCGCGACTCCTCCGGCTGGGAACCACTTCAAGGTAAACATATTTGTCAAA
>NC_091573.1:4291495-4293995 GCF_042767895.1 Penaeus vannamei | reverse complement strand
ATAAGCGTTCATGTATAATTTAGAAATGTTTATAAGTAGCGTATGAGAGTTCGTGAATAGCATACAAGTGTTCATGTGTAATTTAGAAATGTTTATGCGTAGGGTATGAGAGTTCATGAATAGCATACAAGTGTTCATGTGTCATTTAGAAATGTTTATAAGTAGCGTATGAGAGTTCATGAATAGCATACAAGTGTTCATGTGTAATTTAGAAATGTTTATAAGTAGCGTATGAAAATTTATAGCATGTGGGAGTTCCTGTAAAGTGTACGTCAGTTCATAGCATATGAGAGTTCATATCAAAGACTCCATAGTGTTTGGTTCATAAGTGGTGTAAGAGCGTTCATGCATAGCGTATGGAAGTTCATCCCCGCTTGTTCAGAATCGAGACCCGGACCAAACATTCCATAGTCCACTCGTCATTGATTGAAGTATCTACAGTATTTTCATTATGTACGAAATTTGAAGAAAAGTTGGATGCGTGAAGTACGTTGATTTTCGTTCAGAGAGTTCTATCAGGTAACGGTTCATCTGTGAACATCTTCCCATGCAAAGATAAATTTCTTACAAAAAACATTTATATTAACTAACTTGTTAATAGATTTGATATCAGCTTCAATGACGTTACAAGACAATGAAATGCTTTATTGAATTTGAGTCTGTACGAAATATTTTGGATCTCCCGCTGATCGTTCTGGAAAATTGAAGATTGTCTAATGAAGAATGAATATTGATATGAGCTTTCATACACCTTTTATATCATCCCGCATCAATTATAAAATTCAAATTAGAACGTCCATGCTATATCGACAGCAGTAGAGCATCCAGATGAATAAATAATTATGCATATGTAAGGAGGATTACTGTGATAAATTGGGGGAGGGGGTCACTAGTTCAGATACCTTCAGTTATAGTGATGTTGATGATGATAAAAAAAAACATCATAAGTTATGACAGCAACAATAAAGGATAAAGACTAAGACAATGGTAAAGATGACGATGATGATAATAAGAATAACAATAATTATGCTGATAATGCTGATGAAAAATATTAATGATGGTTACAATAATGATAATCATAATATTAAAGAAATAATAATGATAACATTGAAAATAATGATAACAATAATGACAATGATCATGATGATGGAAATAATAATAGCAATAATAGTAATTATACTCTCACTACCAATACTACTACTACTAAAAATAATGATGATGATAGCAATTATAATAGTAAAAACAATGAAAATAATGATAATCATAATTTTTATAATAAGAATGATACTAGTGATAACAATAACTATAATAATAACAATAACAACAACGATAATATTAACAGCAACAACAATAATAATATTTCTGATAATACTTCCGATGGTAATATCAAAGATAATGGCAATAATGATGATATCGCTAATGATTAAGTAATAGTAATAACAGTAAGAAATAGAAACAGTAATGATGATAACAATACTAGTAATAGTAATGAGATTTGACAATAATAATAACAAAGGTAATAACAACAAAAGAAAAACGATGATAATAGTAATAATGATTATCATTATTGCTGATAAGAATAATAATGCTAACCACAATAATAATAATAATCATAATAGTAATAATAATTATTATTATTACTTTTATTGTTATCATTATAATGATAATCATAATATCAGTAAGAATAACAATAATAGTAATAATGATAGTGATTATCATCATCACAATAATAATAATGATAATAACAATCATAATAAAAAACAATCATAGCAAAAATAATGATAATAATAATCATGATAATTATTGTTATTATTATAATAATGATAATAATAACAAAAACGATAATGATGATAGTAACTAGTAATAATGACAGTAAAAATGACAAGGAAAATATAATGATATTGATGCTAATGATAATAATGATCATGGTCATGATCATAAAAAAAATGATATTACAGGTGATATAATTATCATCATAATTATCATCATTTCCATCACCATATTCATCAGTAATAACATCAACAACAAGTATAATGATAATGAAAAAGATGATAATAACATTAATAACAAAATTATAACTAAGAAAAACAAAGAAAAAGACAAAAACAAACAAATTAGTAACAAGGAGTATTGTTCTCTCCATATTTCACCCTTCTCCTTCTGCCTTTTGTTTCTCTTCTCTCTTTCCCTCTCTATCTCCCTTTCTCTTTCATTGTCTATCTCCCTTTCTCTTTCATTGTCTATCTCCCTTTCTCTTTCTTTGTCTATCTCCCCTTTTTTCCCTCTCAATCTCCCTTTCTCTTTCCCTCTCCATCTCCCTTTCTCTTTCCCTCTCTATCTCCCTTTCTCTTTCTCTGTCTATCTCCCTTTCTCTTTCTCTGTCTATCTCCCTTTCTCTTTCCCTCTCTATCTCCCTTTCTCTTTCCTTTTCTCTTTCTCTGTCTATCTCCCTTTCTCTTTCTTTGTCTATCTCCCTTTCTCTTTCCCTCTCTATCTCCCT